>NW_011494396.1:10801-12224 GCF_000754665.1 Bison bison bison | reverse complement strand
GATTGGGGGCAGGAGGAGAAGGGGACGACAGAGAATGAGATGGCTGGATGGCATCACTGACTCGATGGATGTGAGTCCGAGTGAACTCCGGGAGTTGGCGATGGACAGGGAGGCTTGGCGTGCTGCGATTCATGGGGTCGCAAAGAGTTGGACACGACTGAGTGACTGAACTGAACTGAACTGACTGAAAGACTGGAAGAGGGGACAGCTCCTTCAAATATGAACACAGAAATGTAAGACTTCATGGAACATGACAAATCAAGGAAATATGACACCACCAAAGGTACACAATAATTTTTCAGTAAGTGATCCCAAAGAAATGGAGATCTGTGATTTTTCAAATGAAGAATTTAATACAGTTGTTGTTGTTTTTTTTTTTTAAAGTTCAGTGAGCTACAAGAAAACAAAAACAATGTAATGAAATCAGGAAAACAGTACACAAAAATAAGATTAACAAAGAGATAGAAATCATAATAAAGAACCAAACAAAAATACTGGAGCTAAAGATTACATGACTAAAATAAAACCTGCAATAGAGATCATTAAAAACAGACTGGATCAAGCAGAAGAAATAATCTGTGAAATAGAAAAGAGGACCTTTGAAATTATCGTGTCAGATGATAGAAAAGAAAAAAGAAATAGAAAGAATGAAAAAATGCTTATATGAACTATGGAATATCCTTAAGAGAAACAATATGTGTGTTATTGGAGTCCCAGAAGGAGTAGCAAAGTAGAAAGGAACAGAAAGTTTATTTAAAGAAATAATAGCTGAGAACTTCCCAAATCTACAGAGAGATTTAGACACCCAAGTTAATGAAGCTAATGGGTGATCTGAAATTTTCAGTACAAATGATCATCTCCAAGACATATTATAATAAAATTAACTAAAGCAAAACACAAAGAGGATTTTTAAAACAATAAGAGGAAAAAAATTCCTCATATACAACGGAACTTCCATAAGGCTATCAGCCAAAATCTTACAGAACAAGAGAGATTGGAATAGTATATTCATTGTGCTAGAAGAAAAGAAACACCAGTCAAGAATACTTCACCAGCAAAATTATCTTTCAGAAATCACAATGAGGTACTTTCCCAAACAAAAGCTAAGAGAGTTTGTCATCACTAGACCAACCTTACAAGAAATGCTGAAAAGAGTTCTTCAAGATGAAATAAATGGGCACTAAAAATTAGTAACATGAAATCATATTAAAATATAAAATACACTGGTAAGTAAGCATATAGTCAAATTCAGAAAACTCTAATACTGTAATATGCATGCATGCATGCTAAGTTGCTTCAGTTGTATCTGACTCTTTGTGACCCTATGGCCTGTTGCTCACCAGGCTCCTCTGTCCATGGGATTCTCCAAGAATACTGGAGTGAGTTGCTGTGCCCTTCTCCAGGGGATCTTTCTGACCCAGAG
>NW_011494396.1:9633-10701 GCF_000754665.1 Bison bison bison | reverse complement strand
CTCCTGCACTTAGTCGGGCAGGGAGGGCTGGAATTCCCCCCATTCTGCACCCTTACAATAGAGAGTCCCAGGCATCTCCCATACCTGCAGGGATCAGAAGCAGTCTTCCTCTCTCAGCCTTGAAATCTGCTGCACCAACGGACCTAAAGACCTACAGACAGAAATGCGACAATAGCCAGCACTGATCACTCTGATTAAAGGACCAGCGTGAGGGTGGGGCGACAGCTGTCTAGTGAGTTTAGGACTCCGCTAGAAATGTGTTGCTGCCTTCCCTTTCTCCTCTATCCCTTCTCACGGCTTTTATTCCTGCCCTGTGACCCTGTCTTCCAGAAACAGACATTCTAATCAAAGCTGATTATTTCAAAACCTCTTCTTTATGCCCGTCATCTCCACTGTCTGGTCCTTCCCCGTCATCTAATTACCATTTCTTGAAAGCAAAGGGACAACTTGCGAGGCGGGGGCAATCCAAAGAGCTTGCTGGGTGGCTACGTGGTTTATTTATAAATAATTGCAATGTAGGTATCTGCCAGGACCTTTCGGGGACCAGTGGACTTTCTGGAGCTCACCCTTCTTCCACTGCCCACCATTTTATGCATCAAGATGGACGAAGGGAGAAGAGGTAACGTGGGCATAGCAAACCTGTCCCCGCTGTGGCGTCAGCGCTTTGTCAGGCTTACCCTAGCGTCCGCAGGCAGTGCCCACACTCACACCGACCTGAAGCGACCAGAAACTGTTTCCTGCTCCCGGCCTATGTTCAGAAGTCCGTAGCACACGCAATCGATTGCCTCTTCCATAGAAGGGACGTGCTTCCCACACCTAATCCCTGTCTCTATCCTCTGCAGCAGCAGCGGTCCCTCCCCTACTCTTCTTTCGAGTTCCCACAGCCACCATTTCCGGCTCCAAAATGGAAGGAAAGTGAAGAAATACCGGGAACGGAGGCTTAGACCCGCTGCAGAGTCTGCCACCCCCAACCCAGGGTTGCCGGTTGCGCGCCCCTCCCAGCTAGCTGCAGTAATCAGGTCGTTTCTAGCAGTCTCCTTTCCCGGTCCTTCTCTTCCAGACATTGCC
>NW_011494396.1:8701-9533 GCF_000754665.1 Bison bison bison | reverse complement strand
GGCGCCTCTTGAATTCCTCCCACCAAGTCCTCCATTTCTTGCACCAAACAAACGTGAGGTCATCGGAGAAGCAGTAGAGAGAATCGAGTCCTGGCCTCGCTCTGGTCTTTACCCTTAGGCCCCCGCTCCCCTCCCCAGTCAGCGCCCTCCAACCTGCCGAGGATCGCAGTCAGCTTCCACGACTTCCTCCTTTGTGGGTACAGTTCGCCCACCTTAAGACAACAGCGAGTCGGCGCACAGCCGCAAAGGACTACGGACTGCAACTGGAAAGAGAGACCAGTTTAAGCGCAGGCTCTAGGTCTGCGTCACCGTGAGCTCACATCCCGATTTGAGGTTCCTACCTGCGGAGCTAGAGAGGGCTGGGGGCGGGAGCGGGGGCGTGGCCACCTTTTGCCTCATTCCTACTTTCCCCCCAACTATACCACTGGGTACTGCAGATCCATTATTTATTTGTTTGTTTGTTTGTTTATCTATTCATTTTTCTATTTAGCATCTTCGACACCAAACAGGTCATAGTATTTTGTCGTTTGTATTTGCCTTTTTCCTGATTTCTGCTGGAGCTTTTAAAGAATTGCTTCTTCCTCTTCTGTACTATTAAATGTTCACTTCTCTCCCTTCCACTCTGAAGCAAGTAAAACCTAGAATTTCCCCCATCAGTCTTGTTGGTTTTGTCCCAGGCTGGAACCGGGACAGGGTGTGTTGGGGTTGGGGAGTGCGAGTCTAGAAAGTCTGGAAAACAGGTAGGAGGTAGTCAAGGCTATGCTTTTTCCAGTGGTCATGTATGGATGTGAGAGTTGGACTGTGAAGAAGGCTGGGCGCCGAAGAATTGATG
>NW_011494396.1:7223-7693 GCF_000754665.1 Bison bison bison | reverse complement strand
AAGGAAAGTTATGACCAACCTAGATAGCATATTGAAAAGCAAAGACATTACTTTGCCAACAAAGTTCATCTAGTCAAGGCTATGGTTTTTCCTGTGGTCATGTATGGATGTGAGAGTTGGACTGAAGAAGGACTGTGAAGAAGGCTGAGTGCCGAAGAATTGATGCTTTTGAACTGTAGTGTTGGAGAAGACTCTTGAGAGTCCCTTGGACTGCAAGGAGATCCAACCAGTCCATTCTGAAGGAGATCAGCCCTGGGATTTCTTTGGAAGGACTGATGCTAAAGCTGAAACTCCAGTACTTTGGCCACCTCATGGGAAGAGTTGACTCATTGGAAAAGACTCTGAGGCTGGGAGGGATTGGGGGCAGGAGGAGAAGGGGACGACAGAGGATGAGATGGCTGGATGGCATCACTGACTCGATGGATGTGAGTCTGAGTGAACTCCGGGAGTTGGTGATGGACAGGGAGGCC
>NW_011494396.1:4042-7123 GCF_000754665.1 Bison bison bison | reverse complement strand
CAGAGATTCTTTACTGTCTGAGCCATCAGGGAAGTGCTAAGAAAATATATCTTAAATACTCTCACTCATTATTCACAAATTGTAATTATGTGAGGTGATGGAGATGTTAACAATCTATGGTGGTAATCATTTCTCAATATAAAGGTGTATCAAATCACCATGTTGTAAGCTTTAAACACACACAACATTATATGTCAATTACATTTCAAAAAATCTGGGGAAACAAAGAAACATTTTACATTCACATCTGGACCAGATAACTTATTCATTTATAGATTTTTCCTACCACAAACAAGATCTGAACTGCCAAGACATCTCACAGAACATCATACTGATCCATTATATACATTACATTATACTGATTGGACAGGAAGAGCAATAAGAGGCTGTGGTAAGACATATGTGCTCTAGAGGGTGGGAGATAAATCCTAAGAAGATTTAGAGACTTAGTGCATCATTAACATTTTTAAAGTTACAGTAGTCAAGAGAATGTCAGGGCACTTCCTCCAGAGTAAAACACATGTTGCTGCACCTTGCATCCCCTCCAACAAAAAAGGAAGCATAGCATTTGGGAAGGATCTTTGGGTTTGGGAAGCAACACTTAGGAATACTGCTCTGGCCCATATCTTAGGTGACATAGAAGGCTTCCAGTTTTCAGTGGGGTATTCTATGCAGGAAGGGTCTCTGCAATAGATCCAGACCATGCTGCCATCAGCTTTGTTTCTTGAGTCACATGATTCAGTAGTCTCTGTGCATTGAGTAGAAAAAGAGGCAACATGGACCTTATGGGAAGTCTCAGGATTCTAGAGTAAAGCTGTGTCATCCACAGATGATAATTACACACCTTTTGAGAGAGACCTCCTAGTTTGGTATCAGGATCTGGTAGACAGAGAATGCTTGACCATGGAGTACCAAATGACCATATATATGGAACTACTCATTAGTATGGATTCTTTCAGAACCCACAGAATTCTTTCAGGCCATTATAAGTTGGAAACAGAACATCTGAATTAGATCCAAAGAAGACCAGAAGGCACAGGGTAGGTACATGAGCAGGTAGCCTAGATTCCCATGTTGCCCACCGCAATTTCACCAGTGTCTCTCTCCTGGCTTGTACCTTTAGCTGTATGGTTGGTGACAGGAGTGGGGTGGGGTGGGGAGAATGTGTTCCCATATAACCTGCTGAAGGAGAAGGAAGAATAGCTCAAGGTTGGTTTATAGGTGGGTCAGCTTGGTATGTGGATGCATTTGAGCCACATTTAAGAGTGGTCTTGAAAAGTAGCAAGGATGGAAGATTTTCCCAATGGATAGGGCTACACATAGTGCACCTGATCATTCACTTTGTATGAAAGGACCAGTGGCTCAAGGTGAGAGTATACATGGATTTATGGGTAGTGACCAATGATCTGGCCATCTGGTCAGGAGCATGTAAAGAAAAGATCATAGAAAAGGTAGTCTGGAGTAGAGGCATGTGAGTGGACATTTAGGGGTGTTCATGAAATAAGAAGATTTTGGTATCAATCCTACTTTAATGGCTATTTGAAACCATCCATCATAAAAGAGTAACCATACAGCTAAGTAGACAAAATGACTCAGCTAATTGATATTGGCTTTCCAGACGGCACAGTGGTAAAGAATCTGCCTGCCAATCCAGGAGATGCAAGAGATGCAGGTTCAATCCCTGGGTCGGGAAGATCCCCTGGAGCAGGAAATGCAACTCACTCCAGTATTATTGTCTGAAAAACTCCATGAACATAGGAGCCTGGCAGGCTAGAGTCCATGGGTTGCAAAGAGTCAGACACGATTGAGCACACACATAACTAATTGACCTTAACCAGAATGCATCTTGACTACCTCAGGACTGACCTAATGGGCATTTCAAAGGAGTGGCCATGGTGGTAGAAATGGAGACTATATATGGGCCCAATAGCATAAAACTATATACCAAGACATTCTAACTGCTTCCTACTATGAATATTCAACCTATGGCAACAGAGGCTAAGGCTACTTCCCAAATATATCATTATTTTCGAGGAGACCAAGAGGTCACTTAATGGAAAGTTGAGTATATTGGACCCTTTCTATCTTGGAAGGGTCAGAGGTTCATGCTGACAGGGTATGAGTTTTTGTTTTCTGCTTGCACAGCCTCAGTAAGCACCACTAACTGGGGGCTTTTTGAGTGCCTGATCCATGGTCATAGAATCCCATATAATCCCACCTAGTATAACATCTGCACATTGTAGCCACTTCACAGTAAAGGATGTGAAGAAATGGGTCCATGACAAAGGGATCCATTGGTCATATCACATGCTGCACTATCCAGAAGAAGCTGACCACACAGAATACGTTTAAAGGCACAGCTAAAGTACCAAAGGCAACACTGAAAAAAATAGGTATTCTCTAGAACAGTATATAGACCATAGTATTGGGCTTTGGCCTTAATTGGAAGAATTGGATCTGGAATCAAGGTCACTATTGTGGCTCTAGCTAATGTATTCCCCACCTTTTAGCAACATATCAAAGTGGACCATATTAATAAAGATAGATTGAAGAAAATAAAATTAGGTATACAACTCAGTTTTATATTTTATGTTTTGTCTCAGTGCAGTTTCCAGACAGAAAGGTCATCAACTTCAGGGCTGCTGCCCAGCTCACCTCATTCACTTTGTGAAACCATGTAGAGACCTCATCTTGCCCTTTCTAGGTTCTTCTCTGATGCAGCTGAAAACATGTTTTATAGGAATTACTGGATTGCATTCATTGATTCATTTGCACACCAAATATTGGTGGGGCATCTAATATGTAGAATGGATCACACAATCTCCTGTTCCAAGCTTTTATTGAGCACATATCAATACAACATGGTAGGCCCTGTGCTAGGTACTAGGAAGGCAGAGAAGGCTTTGCTCTAAAAGAGTTTATGACTGATCATAACCTTTAGTTAGGCGTGAGGATGAGTTCCAGAAAAGCATCTATTTCTGCTTTATTGACTATGCCAAAGCCTTTGACTGTGTGGATCACAATAAACTGTGGAAAATTCTGAAAGAGATGGGAATACCAGACCACCTGATCTGCCTCTTG
>NW_011494396.1:1262-1658 GCF_000754665.1 Bison bison bison | reverse complement strand
TTTAAGTTCAGAGCAAAATGACAGAGAGTTCCCATATACCTCCCACCCACCAGCCTCCTCCAGTATCAACCTCTCATATCAGAGCACTTGTTGTTGTTCTTCAGTCATTCAGTCATATCCAACTCTTTGCAACTCCATGGACTACTGAAGTGCACTTCAGTCCTTCCCTGTCCTTCACTATCTCCCGGTGTTTGCTCAAATTCATATCCATCAGGTCAGTGATGCCATCCAACCATCTCATCCTCTGTCATCCCCTTTTCCTCCTGCCTTCAATCTTTCCCAGCATTAGGATCTTTTCTAATGCATCAGCTCTACACACCAGGTGGCCAAAGTATTGGAGCTTTCACTTCAACATCAGTCCTTCCAATGAATATTCAGGGTTGATTTCCTTTAGGA
>NW_011494396.1:837-1162 GCF_000754665.1 Bison bison bison | reverse complement strand
GGAAAGATTGAAGGAGAAGGGGATGACAGAGGATGACATGGTTGGATGGCATCACTGACTTGATGGACATTAGTTTGAGCAAGGTCTGGGAGCTGGTGATGGACAGGGAAGCCTGGCGTGCTGCAGTCCATGGGGTTGCAAAGAGTCTGACATACTGAGTGAGTGAACTGATGTGCCAGTGTGTGAATAGTATCTGGCACAAAGTAAGAATCCAATAAAAATGTATTAAACAAGTGAATAAAAATAACTCAAAACTGCTTCATTACCAAAACAGAAGTAATGAAATCAAACTTCCCACTCTCTAGTCACAGCTTTTCTCCTAATA
>NW_011494396.1:477-737 GCF_000754665.1 Bison bison bison | reverse complement strand
CTTCCTCATAATTATGTTTCAGTACAGTTAGAACCCCAGGCCAATGCAGTTGCCTCCTTCACTTTCTCAACATATTTTAAAAGCATTTTTTCTTGTATTCACATCTCATTTCCATAATTTCATACTTTCTCTTTGAAATATTGCAAACATTTTTCACTTTTCAATATAATTCTCTCTTCTGCCTCTAATTTTTGTTCTGTTCAGCTTTGATGAAGAGATCTCATATTTGAAGTTATGAGATATATATTTTAATGGACTTT
>NW_011494396.1:0-377 GCF_000754665.1 Bison bison bison | reverse complement strand
CCAAAATCACTGCAGATGGTGACTGCAGCCATGAAATTAAAAGATGTTTGCTCCTTGGAAGAAAAACTATGAGCAACCTAGACAGCACATTAAAAAGAAGAGACATTACTTTACCAACAAAGTCTGTCTAGTCAAAGCGATGGTTTCTCCAGTGGTCATGTATGGATGTGAGAGTTGGACTGTAAAGAAAGCTGGGCACCAAAGAATTGATGCTTTTGAACTGTGGTATTGGAGAAGACTCTTCAGAGTCCCTTGGACTGCAAAGAGATCCAACCAGTCCATCCTCAAGGAAATTAGTCCTGAATATTCATTGGAAGGACTGATATTGAAGCTGAAACTCCAATATTTTGGCCACCTGATGCAAAGAACTGACTCAT
>NW_011494395.1:520224-522162 GCF_000754665.1 Bison bison bison | reverse complement strand
GAGCCGTTGGGGATGGGCACTAGGGTTTCCTCCACGTCTCGGCTATGGCAAACAGCGCTGCTATGACCGTGGGGTTTGCACGTGTCTTTCCGAATGAAGAGTTGCGGCTCTCACGGGTATGTACCCAGGGTGGGATTGGGACAGCTCGCCTGTTCCCCGCCGACTTACTTGCCTGTTGATTTCGTTTCTTCTGCAAAGCCGACTCCAATGTCGGAGTCACGGTTGTTGCTGAAGCACAGTGGGTTTCCAATATTGTGCTCGTTTCCGATGGACCGCAAAGTGATTCTGTTTCCCGTGTCCAGATTTTGGATTTCATGTATGTTTTCAGATTCTTGTCCACTCGAGGGGATTCCAGGGTACTGACGCTTATTCCCTGTGTTGAACTGGATCACCTTGGCGCTTCTCCCTTTATCCAGGGTCCTGCGAATCTGTTCGTCCCAGCTGCACACGCATCCCTCCAGCGCTGCCTTTCCGCTGGCGTTCCCCTGAGGTGGCTTTCTGCGTGAGTGGGTTTCTCCTCGGCAAATAGCTCCGTTTTGTATTCTTTCACACGTTCCACATGCCTTTGTCCAACGCGGTCTGACGTGCTTCACCAAGTGTAAGAGTCTCTAGGTCCATCATTGCTTGTGACAAGTGGCAACACTGGACTTATTTCTGTATGACTGAGTGATGGTTCCATGCTACATCTGTGCCACCTCTTCTCGGGCCCGCCACGTGTGGATGGGCGCTGGGGTTTGCTCCGTGTCTTGGCCATGGCAAACAGTGTCGCCGTGTCCGTGGCGGTGTGGGCACCCTCAGACCTCCCCGAGGTTTGCCCTCTGCGGGTGTGTACCCTGGAGGGACGGCTGTGCTCGGTCACATGGGAGCTCTCCTTGGTCCTCGTGAAATCTCAGCCACCCGAGCTCCCAACCACCACCCCCCATCCCACCCTGAGCCCCCAGCCATGTCACACCCGAGACTGGACATTTGCTCCTGATGAGTGGTGACTTTGGTCTCTGGGGCGGTACGGCGGGCCCACCCATCTCGGACCAGGTCTGGCCCCCGTCTGGCACCCCGTTTCTGTCGTTGGCTTGCCCGCGTCCTAAGCCCACCGCTGGGCCTGAGCAGCCTGCGGCACCGCGCACCAGTGTGGCTCGCCCGCTCACCCGCCTCCCCGGCCAAATGGAGTGCTCCCCCACCATCTTCCTCATGCCACAGCCCAATCACTGTCACGGCCTGCCCTCTGCCTTTCCCTCCAGACTCCAGGCTCGGCCCCATCCCCCACCACCACCATCGCCCCGGAGCTCGGGCCACCCCTCACACGTCCTGCCCTGGCCTGGCCTGCCCTGCCCTGACGTTCACCCGTGCGGGCCTCCCTCCGGCTCCGCAGACCCACCCCGACCCCACGCCCACCCCTACCTCCCGCAGATCCGTCCCAGCCTCTCACATGCGCCTGGCAGGGCTTCGCCACCGCGCCCATGCTCCTGCAGAGGGCCTGCTCCAGTGGCCTGCCGATCTTTCGGCCAGGTTCCCTCGAGCCCCACCCATCCCCTCATGCTGGCCCTCCAGGAAGACTCCACCCAAGCACCCCTGGGCCTGCCTGCCAGCCCCTCGGCTCGCCGCCGCCCCCTCTCCCTGCGATCGCTCTGCCCAGGCCCCAGATCCACGTGGGGCGCCCACCAGCCATGGCCCCAAGCACCTTGGTCCCATACTCTCCCCCACACACGCTGATGCCCACGGCCCCGGCAGGGGCCTCAAGGAAACCTCCTTTGGCCACGGCAAGCACACGTCGGGCCACGGGGGCTCCTTTCCCATAGGGGACAGGCGCCATCCCACCCGAGTGTGCCGCCCTCGCCGCACTTTGGTGCCCTTGGTCGGCCGTCCACTTCCCCTCCGAAGGACACAGTCCTTGAACGGACGTGGAATGAAACCCTTTGGGGAAAGACGACCTCGAGATTG
>NW_011494395.1:515866-517518 GCF_000754665.1 Bison bison bison | reverse complement strand
TGCGCCGCCGCCGGCGCCACCAGCAGCCGCGCGGCGCCCCATGCGCGTCAGCACTACGCCGTGGCCGTGGTCCACCGGCCCGACGGCCTTGCGGCCCTCCGGCCCTTCGCTCCCCGCCGCGGCCCGCGAACGCCTCCGCCCTCACCTCCGGCGGACAACGCGGGGCACGCAGCTTCCCGCACCCAGCTGGCCAAAGCCCTTCTCCACCGGGCTCTGGGCGCGGCCACTTCCCACGACGCCTTGGGGACACGGGACACAGCTGCCTGCAAGCGTCGCGGCACTGTGCCGAGCCGCACGGCAGAGGCGTCGCGAGCCTAGGAGCCCAGTGAGGCAGCCAGTGGGGGTGGGGCGTGGGCGGGCCGCAAGCTTCGGCTCTGGTCGGGGAAGGCCGTGGGGTGGTCAAGGAGGCCCTCGCTCGGTCGTGGCGACCGTGCGCCCGGCGACCACGCGCCCGGCGACCACAAAGGGCTCAGGCTGGAGGGCTGCTCGGTGAGAGGGTTTGACGGTGGCTAGGCCGGGCACCGCGCCCTGGCGCTTCGCCCAAAGGCAACGAGACCAGACGAAGGGCCTTTGGGGACCTGGCGGCAGGACAGAGAGCCACCGCGCCCACCAAAAAGGGTGTGTTGCCTCCCTGTCGGGGAATCGAACCCCGGTCTCCCGCGTGACAGGCGGGGATACTCACCACTATACTAACGAGGACGGTGGCGGTAGTTCTGCCGCCCGGCGGGTCTCGGGCTACCTGCCGACGCCTCCTCCTGCCCAGCACGGGTCCCCGACCTCTCGGGTCCCGACCCAACCGCGCACCAAACCAACCGCCTCGGTCACAGCGGCAGCCCCCCAGCCCGGCGAGGAACCGGTCCGTGGTCGGCAAAGTGACTCAGTCCCCGGTTCTTTTCCAGGTGATTCTCCAGTGTAGGTTAAGGCAAGTTATGGATATAGTTCTCATTTTACATAGGAAAGCTTTGTTGCTTATCTACTGTTTGTATAGCATTTCTTATCTCTTGATCTGATTCCCAATGCGTTCCTACCCTGCCTTTCCCCTAAGATAGTTTTCTACCTCTTAAATTGCGTATAGGGTGTAGGGGGATGATGAGGGTGTATCTGAGGTGGTGATGCTCTTGGGGCAGGGGTGATGCTGCGGTGAGGCGCACGGGCTGCTGAGCCCGCTGTGTTACATGCCACGGAGGCTTGCAAGAGGCCTTTTATGGGGGGCGTGGGGAGGGGTCGTCGGGTCTGCGTGGGAGAGGCAGCGGGCAGCAGGTAGCAACCAGCGTTTGCAGGAGCGCTGCCTGGAGCGCGTTTGTGCGGGCAGACCTAGCTGGGCTCTTGGGCTGCACTGCGGGACCAAAAAGGGACGCTATAGCTGCATGGGCCGGGAATCGAACCCGGGCCTCCCGCGTGGCAGGCGAGAATTCTACCACTGAACCACCCATGCGCCAGTGGCCAGTGCCCCCCGACACTGCCCCAGAGGCCCTGGCCGCCACCGGCCCCTCACTGCTTACTGCTCGCCCATGGGCATCTATCTGCTCCATCGTAGCAGGAGACGACGGGCGGGCGACCTGAAAGCCAGGATCCCGGCACATGCACGACCCCAGGGCGCGGCGGTCTCGGGGGGACCCCGGGTCGGCGGGACGCGGGCCCACTCGGCCCGT
>NW_011494395.1:514506-514840 GCF_000754665.1 Bison bison bison | reverse complement strand
GCAAGTGGCAGTCAGAAAATCAGCAGCTGCAGCCTCAGCCATCTTGGGAGGAAAGATGCGCTGAGGAGGACTGAAGGTTCCTGGTGGGGGGTGCAGGTGGCGGGGGGAGGGCGTGTGTGGAGAAAGGCAGTGGCGCCGGGAGGACGGGTGCGTTTGTCCGGCGGGCCAAAAGGCTGGCTTGTCAGGAGTGGGATTCGAACCCACGCCTCCAGGGGAGACTGCGACCTGAACGCAGCGCCTTAGACCGCTCGGCCATCCTGACGGCGGGCCTGGCTGGGCGCGTGGCCGCTCGCCTGGCTGGGACCCGACGCTGCGCGAGCCCCGGGCCCTTGGC
>NW_011494395.1:496701-513615 GCF_000754665.1 Bison bison bison | reverse complement strand
GTGGGCTCCTAGGCTCGCGACGCCCCCGCCGTGCGGCTCGGCACAGCCCCAGGACGCGTGCAGGCGGGTGGGTCCCGTGTCCCTCTGTCGTCGTGGGAAGTGGCCTCGCCCAGCGCCCGGTGGAGACGGGCTTAGGCCAGCTGGGTGCTGGAAGCTGCGTACCCCGCATTGCCCCCCGGGGATGAGGGTGGAAGCGTCGCGGGCCGCGGCGGGGAGCGAAGAGCCGGAGGGCCGGAAGGCCGTGGGAGCGCCGGCCCGAGGCGGGCGGGCCCGTGGACCTCGGCAGCTGCGTAGCGCTGGCTCGCAGAGCCTCCGGCTGACTGGGCGTCCTGGCAGGGATGCCGCAGTGTCGGCGAGAGTGCCTGGGCTGAGCCCGGTGCCGGCGTCTCCCTTGGCTGTGCAGCGATGGTGGTATAGTAGTGAACATATTTCCCTTCTAAGCAGTTGACTCGGGTTCGATCCCTGACAACGCAAAGGCCCGAATTTTGCTGAGTTCCACCGCCCTCCGGTCACGGGCATTCGCGGGAGAGAGAGCTGGGAGCGGGGAGCCAGCCCGCTGGCCGCGGCTTTTGGCGTGTGTGCGAGAAGCCGGCGGCGCGCGCAGTGTTTTGAGGGGGCTGAATGCAAGACGGCACGCCAGGGCAGGCGGACTGACAGGGCCGGCGGGCGGCTGGACTTGCAAGGGCCGGGTGTGGGCAGCAAGGTGGCGCGGGGCGGGTGGCATGGATTTGCTGGGTTCAGCAGGAGCAGGCGAGGGCCGAACCCCCACGCTCCCTGGTGTTGTAGTGGTTAGGTTTCGATGGTATCATCGCCTCTGTCTGGGGTCGATTCCCAGGCAGGAATGGTTTATTTTTCCTCTCCTTAACCCACTCATCTCCCTGGCAGGACCCTAGCGCCCCGTAGTCCAGGGTTGCTCCGAGATCAGAAAATAGGGCGACTCGTGTATTCTGGGTTAAGTTTTTACTTAAATTATTACAATCACCTGGGTGAGACATACTTGCAATTTGAAATTTAGGCAACAGGTGTCTTAGAGGAGCAATGTAGTGTTTGTGGAAAGATCTCTGCATAAAATCTGCAGTAATGAGCTTGCCTCCTCGGTTTCTATTTTGCAACCCGTTGGTGTGTTTGGCTCTTTAGTGAGAGGTTGTTGGTTCACTCCCGCTCATGGATGTTTATCAAGTAAATATTTTGAGGTAACATCAATTTCTAACATTCGGTAAGCTTCATTTGTAGGATAATATATTTCTGCTTCTGTATACACTAGTAGGTGCTCCGCACTGGAAGTTTAGTTTTTACTCCTCACCAAACAGTGATCCATTTATCCATTTTCCCCTCCCCACAAGGCCTTTACAGTTTTGAGTCAGGATCATTAAAGATTCTGCTACTGATGTCCCAGTCTTCCTTTTTCTCCACCTTACTTTTAGACATCGTTCTAATCCAGAATGCTATGAATCAATTGTCTAGTAAGAGATAGTTCTTAGTTTTCCACATCCTAATCAGACAGGAGTTATCTGCAGTGAAACAAACATTCCTGTCCTTTTTTCCCTGGAAGGAAATCCTTTGAGAGTGGCTTTCCTACAGAATCTCACAGCCAGTGGGCTGTTACAAGTCGGGGCTGCTACCACACAAAATAGCTACAGGTCTCTACTACCATTTAGCCACAAAACACCCTTCTTTTGCCACCATGGTAACTTCATATACAGTGTTGGGAAGGTCTTGGGTTAGTGTCCATTGCCATTCAAAAGGGGGAAATTGGAGGCACAAGAGCAATCACTGGTTCACGGTACTTTTAACATCCAGCCTGATACACCCTGCCAGTTCTGTAAGGCCCACTGCTGCTCACCGGGAATGATTATCTGCCTCTCAGTATCATCCCCTGAGTTATCCTTACTCTTCCATAAGAATAGCATTTGCAGCTGATCTTTCCCCGCACCGCCCCCCCCCAGCCTGCTTTCTGTCCATCAAAATTTGGAGATCCAAGGCTTCTTTTAATTTTGTCTCTATCCCTTTCAGTTCAAGCTGATGTACTCCCTTTAAAGACTTGAAGAGTTTTTTATATGTCATTATATATTTCACTTATTGGACAAAAACCACACTCACAAATCTCTTTGAGATAAGCCCTTTTTTACTTTGGGCTCTTGGTGAGGCTAGTGGAGGCCAAGGCCCTTAATATTCTTTAAAAAGCCTCATTAAGGCAAAGTCTTTGAGGCATGCCCTTAGGACAGAGTGTCCTCTTTCTGTCTGAAAGGGTCTATGAGGCCCTGTTTCAGTTTTCCTTTTGTCTTAATAAAGAGTCCTGTAGGCGCAGCCTTAGTTTTCTCTTTCCCTTGGGACCATGTTTTTCTGACACTGCCTGGGTTCGATCTTTGCGTGGAGTCTCTTCTTTCTCTGAAAAATATTGCTGAGTGGAAACTGTCTCAAGCTTTTACATTTCCTCCAAATTCCAGGCGAAAATGGAGCAGTTAGTTGTTTGGTTCACCTCTGTTTTCTAATATTTTGTGACAGGCAGGGAAGAGGAGGAAAAGATTTCTTTTCTCCTGTACCCTCTTAGGTTTTCCAGCTGGGGCACTATAAAATGACACTAATAGAAGATTGACAAGAGGAGGACAGTTTGTGAATGCATGTAGCACACATCACACAGGAAAAACCTCATGATGGGTCATTCAAAGGAGTGGTTACAACTTGGGCCAACATAGCATCTTAACAAAAGAAAAATACATTTGTAGAGAAATGACATGACAGGAGACCGTGGAAGGTAAAGAAGGGACGGAACTAATTGAGTAAAAAAAAGATGTTCAAATATTTGTACAGGAATGTTCATAGCAGAACTATTCACAGCAGCCAAAAGGTGGCAACAACCCAAATATCCATCAGTGGATGAATATATAAACAAAATGTGGTAAATACACATGATGGGATTTTATTCAGTCATAAAATAGAATGAAGTGCTGATATATACTACAATATGAATGAACTCCAAAAAGAAGTGAAAGAAGCCAGACACAAAATGTCACAAAATGTGTGGTTCCACTTATATGAAATATCTAAAATAGATAATTGCAAAGGAATAGAAAGTAAATCGATGGTTTCCAAGGACTGGAGGGAGAGAGTATTGGGGAATAATAATGGATATGGATATGGGGTTTTATTTTGGGATGATGAAAATGTTTCAGACTAGATCAAGGTGGTGGTTACATAACTTTCAGAATGCGTTAAATGCCAATGAATTGTTCACTGAAAAACGGTTGATTTTATGTTATGTGAATTTCACTTAAAAACAAACAAGATTCAGTGTGGTCTCTGAAGTCCAATTGTCAGTAGGTTTAACTGTAAATCAGTATGTTGGTGTATTTAGCCTACCATTAATATTACCCAGCCCTGATGTTTCTCTGCCAGAAGGGACTTTTTCTTTTTTAATTCATTCCTCTTATGTGCAAAGCATCTTTGCACTACATCCAGATAGGGCAGAAACAAAAATGCTCTGAAAAAGCAGTTATCCTAAACTATAGCCCAACCAAGGGAATTCTTTTTCTTCTGTGTGCTTAGTATAATGGTGTCACCATCTGTGATGGTTAATTTTATGTGTCAACTTGACTGGGCCATGAGGTACCCAGATATTTGGTCAAACTTTATTTTAAGTCTTTCTGTGAGAATGTTTTTGCATGGGATTAACATTTAAATCAGAAGACTGAGTAAAGCAGACTGCTCTCCCTGTTGTGGATGGGCCTTATCCAATCTGTTGGATGACCAGATAGAACAAAAAGATCGCCATCCCTCTAGTAAGAAAGAACTCATCCTGCCTAACTGACGTCAGACTGGGAATTGTGATTTTCCTGCCTTCAGATTTGGAATGGAACATCAGCTTTTGCCCGGCTAGAGCCTGTCGGCCTTGAACTAGCTCTCCTGGTTCTCAAGCCTTCAAACTCCAACTGGAACCAAACCATCAGCTCTCAGTGTCTTGCTTGCCAACTCATGCTGTGGATCCATAATCATATGAGTCAATTCTTTATAATCTCCTTCTCTCTCTCTAAATACAGACGTATAGATAGGTACAAATCTCCAATACTTTGGCCACCTGATGTGAACAACTGACTCACTGGAAAAGATCCTGATGCTGGGAAAGATTGAAGGCAAAAGGAGAAGAGGGCAGCAGAGGATGAGATGTTTGAATGGTATCACCAATTCAATGGACATGAACTTGGACAAACTCTGGCAGATGACGAGGGACAGGGAGACCTGGCACGCTGCAGTCCATGGGGTTGCAAAGAGTCAGATACAACTTTAGCGACTCAACAACAACAACAACAGATCTCCTAATGGTTCTGTTTCTAGGAGAACCTGACTAATGCACCATCCATCCAGTCCAACATCCAAGAAACTTTACAGGCCCCCTTTTCTCTCTCCTCTGATTAACTTCTAGTAGAAATACTGAGTGTTCCTCAAGTTAAAGGGATCTTTCTGAAAATTGGAAACATGATCCTGAATACAGTTTTAAGAGGAAAATGTATATTTGTTAGCCCTGTACCTTCAAACTACATGGCAACTACTTGAGCGACTGAGGTAAAAATACTCACCAAAGAACTTGGCAGTGTTCTCACTGGAGGGAAAGCCAAAGAGATAAAAGAGAAAGGACTTGATCCCTAATGGATATGGTGAGTAGGAAAGGTTCTGAACTTATTTCCAAGGGTTCTGTAATTTGCTTGGAGTAGAACCTGGGAAAATGTTCCTGGTTGGAAGAGTGGAGAAAGGTGACTAAGTTTGGGAAAGAAGGACCTTAGATCCAAGGGTTTGGGCAAGGAACTGAAAACCTGATACATGGGTGAGCCTGGAAAGTCACAGACTTCAGCATGCCCTAATATCTGCAGCTATGTGAATGAGTACAGATGGAGGCCCACATACTTACACCTAAATGTTTTAAACTTGTAAATTAAGCTAGTAAACTGTGAAATAAAATAAGATCTTTCTTCCTACTTTGACAAAAATACTCTCCTAAGGATCTATGAGACCAGTTTTGGGTTTAGAATTATGGAACTCCTCATAGTTCTGTGCCTGAGCATGGTGATACAGGGAGGACTCTCTATCCACTCTAGCTCCTTTCTGCACTGAAAGGGCAAACCTCACCTCCATGTCCAAGCTCTTCTCAAACCCCTGCAAACATACTTCCTTTGGCCATCTGTGCATCTCTGCCTGCACACACTAGAGGCCCAGTCCACCTCAGCAGTCCTGATGGGAGAAGAGGCCTAATCAGAATTCAAGCATTTGTGCAGGTTGTTCCCAGGCCTAGGGGAGGGTGCAACTGGAGGAGGGCATGTCCCATTGACCCTCTGCATTGGGGAAGGGTAAATTTGGCAAACTCAGACTTAAACTGAAGAAAGTAGGAAAAACCACTAGACCATTCAGGTATGAATGACCTAAGTCAAATCCGTTATGACCGCTTATACAGTGGAAGTGACAAATGGATTCAAGGGATTAGATCTGATAGAGTGCCTGAAGAACTATGGACAGAGGTTCCTGACATGGTACAGGGGGCAGTGATCAAGACCATCCCCAAGAAAAAGAAATGCAAAAAGGCAAAATGGTTGCCTGAGGAGGCCTTACAAATAGCTGAGAAAAGAAGAGAAGCTAAAGGCAAAGAAGAAAAGGAAAGATATACCCATTTGAATGCAGAGTTCCATAGAAGAGCAAGGAGAAATAAGAAAGCCTTCCTCAGTGATCAATGCAAAGAAAAACATAGGAAAACAATAGAATGGGGAAGACTAGAGATCTCTTCAAGAAAATTAGACATACCAAGGGAATCTTTCATGCAAAGATGAGCACAGTAAAGGACAGAAATGGTATGGACCTAACAGAAGCAGAAGATATAAAGAAGAGGTGGCAAGTATACACAGAACTATACAAAAAAGATCTTCAGGACCCAGATAACCACAATGGTGCGATCACTCACCTAGAGCCAGACATCCTGGAGTGCAAAGTCAAGTGGGCCTTAGGAAGCATCACTACGAACAAAACTAGTGGAGGGGATGGAATTCCACTTGAGCTATTTCAAATACTAAAGGATGATGTTTTGAAAGTGCTGCACTCAATATACCAGCAAATTTGTAAAACTCAGCAGTGACCACAGGACTAGAAAAGGCCAGTTTTCATTCCAATCCCCAAGAAAGGCAATGCCAAAGAATGTTCAAACTACTGCACAGTTACACTCATCTCACACGCTACCAAAGTAATGCTCAACATTCTCTAAGCCAGGCTTCAACAGGCTTGAACCGTGAACTTCCACATGTTCAAGCTGGATTTAGAAAAGGCAGAGGAACCAGAGATCAAATGCCAATATCTGTTGCATCATTGAGAAAGCAAGAGAGTTCCAGAATAACATCTACTTTTGCTTTATTGACTATGCCAAAGCTTTTGACTATGAGGATCACAACAAACTGTGAAAGTTTTTCAAGAGATGGGAATACCAGGCCCCCTGACCTGCCTCCTGAGAAATCTATACACAGGTCAGGAAGCAACAGTTAAAACTGGACATGGAACAACAGACTGGTTCCAAATTGGGAAAGGAGTATGTCAAGGCTGTATATTGTCACCCTGCTTATTTAACTTATATGCAGAACACACCATGTGAAGTGCTGGGCTGGATGAAGCACAAGTTGGAACCAAGATTGCTGGGAGAAATATCAACAACCTCAGATATGCAGATGACACCACCCTTATGGCAGAAAGTGAAAAGGAACTAAGGAGCTTCTTTAGGAAAGTGAAAGAGGTGAGTGAAAAAGTTGGCTTAAAACTCAATATTCAGAAAACTAAGATCATGGCATCTGGTCCCATCACTTCATGGCAAATAAATGGGGAAACAATGGAAACAGTGAGAGACTTTTTGGGGGGGCTCCAAAATCACTGCAGATGGTGACTGCAGCCATAAAATTAAAAGACGCTTGCTCCTTGGAAGAAAAGCTGTGACCAATCTAGACAGCATATTAAAAAGCAGAGACATTACTAACAAAGGTCTGTCTAGTCAAAACTATGGTTTTTCCAGTAGTCATGTATGGATGTGAGAGTTGGACTATAAAGAAAGCTGAGTGCCAAAGAATTGATGCTTTTGAACTGTGGTATAGACTCTTGAGAGTCCCTTGGACTGCAAAGAGATCCAACCAGTCAATCCTAAAGAAAATCAGTCTTGAATATTCATTGGAAGGACTGATGCTGAAGTTGAAACTCCAGTACTTTGGCCCCCTGACGTGAAGAACTGACTCATTGGAAAAAACCCAGGTGCTGGGAAAGATTGAAGGCAGGAGGAGAAGGGGACAACAGAGGATGAGACGGTTGGATGGCATCACTGACTTGATGGACATGAATTTGAGTAAGCTCTGGGAGTTGGTGATGGACAGGGAAGTCTGGCATGCTGCAGTCCATGGGGTCACAAAGAGTTGAACATGACTGAGCAACTGAACCTAATTGACTGAAATTTGGAGAAGACCAGAAATATCATCCTTATAGGGGGAGAGTAGGGAAAAAAAGGACGTGTTTTCCTCAGTCAAACATGGGGAAACTACAGAAGCAAGAGAGACATACAGATTTTAGGAATGTAAGGGAGGAAGAAAGGGAAGGGAGGAAAGAAGAAATAGAGAGAAAGAGAAACCTCTATGGTCAATGTCAGTGATAAAAGTGTTGTAGGAAAAATTATCCTTTTCTTGCTTGGCTTGACTGATCACAATCTTTCTTCCAACTTTTCTGCCACTAAAGTTCCCTTCCATCCTTTGACCCAGATGGTGGTCACTGCAGTACCACCACACACACCACTTCAAAGCATCCTTCAGATGTCCTTGAAAGTTTTCTAATATGTGTCTGAATCATTTGTAAGATCTTTTCCCACAAAGTGCTGCCTTCAGCCTTCAGCCTTGACCAAAATCTCTGATAGTCTAGTGGCTAGGACCTGGGGCTTTCACTATCACAGGCTGGGTTCAATTCCCCTTTAGTGGAAGCTGGATTTCCTTTCTGGCCACCAATATTTTATTGCTGTTGAGGCTTCCACCACCTCTTTATTAGCCAAGGCTTGCCTTGCACACAATCTTTGGATCTGCAAGGGACCAGATGGCTCTTGATTTTTGCCTGCCAATGCTGAACTCCAGGATTTTCAGATTATCGAGTGGCATGTAAAATCTTCAAGCCTCTCAAACTTCTTTCAGGAGATTCTGAAGTCAACTTTGACAATTGTGGACGACGTCTCTTGTGAGCTAAGGACTGCTGTCACGTAACTTGCCATTTTAATAAGATCATCTCTGATCTTTTTATTATAATTCCTGTCTTACAGGTTAAGTTAACTAGCCAATTACCATACAGAAATGTGTTCTTTTTACAAAAGACCCAATGGATAAAGTGTGGTTTTCTATTCCTAAAATACATACAGGAGCATAATGGATGGCTTCAACTTCCTAGTGGGGCAGTTTGGAACACCCAGCTGCTGCACCAGTGGAAACCACAGTGGATCTGGTAAAATGACCTGGGATCTCTACATCTCTGAATGGAACTGCTCTTAGGATTTCAATGAACTAGAGGGAAAATTACATTGTTACTAAAACGGTGCCTGTGTCAATCAAACCTTAACACAGTTGTAAGTCATTTGAAATAACTCACTTGTTTTATGTAGAAATTACTTATATTGTGCATTGAGGGTGGGGGACAAGAAGCCACAGAAATCAGTAATTCCCAGTGGGGTGAGGCACAAGTAAGGGAGTCTGTATCTGCAGAGAGGGCTTTTTCACTCTTCACTGTCGCCTTGTTCCCTTCAGAAGTATATACCTCAGGACAGGATGACTTGGGGTTTGGGCAAGCAAGCCTCATGAAGACTCAGCTGCAGAAGCTGCAGCAGCCATGGCAACAGCAGAATGCAGGTAGTCAGAAAGAAAGCTCACTTCCCTGACAGGCCAAGTCAGTGAAAATGCTGAATCCTAACCACACACAACCAGTGAAGGGTACCAGGACAGACAGCACCTTCTAGAAAACAATCTTGGGAATCACTTGAACAAATAATAGGAACTTTTAGGGATCCTGAAAAATGTTCCTGAAATTTTAAATAATTCTATCTTTGAATGGGCATTCTATAACTGGAGTCCAGTGGAACAGTGGAGCCTGCTCAATGAGCAGATATCAGCAACATTCTTATCACCTGCCTTGCCACCCATCTGTATATGTTAATAGCATTTACTTTGCTTGATGAACACAGAATTCTGGATGGACCCACTATGCAGTGGGAGTTTGAAGACCTAAGATGAGTAATATAAGTTAGGCACATTGCTTCTATGACTGAATAAGCTGACCTGCTTGGCCCAGAGGCCACACTTGCCCTTCAAAGCAGAACTTGCTTCAAATGCAAAAAGGCAGTGACATACTAAAAAAAAACAAGTGACCAGGGAATCCTATCATATATTTTCTGATATCACTTCGCTTAAAGCTCAACATTCAGAAAACTAAGATCATGGCATCCGGTCCCATCACTTCATGGCAAATAGATGGGGAAACAGTGGCTGACTATTTTTGGGGGCTCCAAAATCACTGCAGGTGGTGATTGCAGCCATGAAATTAAGAGATGCTTACTCCTTGGAAGGAAAGTTATGACCAAGCTAGACAGCATATTAAAAAGCAAAGACATTACTTTGTCAACAAATTTGACGGTAGTCATGTATGGATGTGAGAGTTGGACTATAAAGAAATCTGAGCGCCAAAGAATTGATGCTTTTGAACTGTGGTGTTGGAGAAGACTCTTGAGAGTCCCTTGGACTGGAAGGAGATCCAACCAGTCCATCCTAAAGGAGATCAGTCCTGGGTGTTCATTGGAAGGACTGATGTTGAAGCTGAAACTCCAATACTTCGGCCACCTGATGTGAAGAGCTGGCTCATTGGAAAAGACCGTGATGCTGGGAAAGATTGAGGGCAGGAGGAGAAGGGGACGACAGAGGATGAGATGGTTGGATGGCATCACCGACTCAATGGACATGGGTTTGGGTGGACTCCAGGCGTTGGTGGCTCAGAGGTTAAAGCATCTGCCTGCAATGTGGGAGACCTGGGTTCGATCCCTGGGTTGGGAAGATCCCCTGGAGAAGGAAATGGCAACCCACTCCAGTATTCCTGCCTGGTGAATCCCATGGATGGAGAAGCCTGGTGGGCTACAGTCCACGGGGTTGCAAAGAGTCAGACATGACTGAGCAACTTCACTTCACTTATTCCGGACGTTGGTGATGGACATGGAGGCCTGGCATGCTGCGGTCCATAGGGTTGCAAAGAATCGGACACGACTGAGAGACTGAACTGAACTGAACTATGCTGAAGACAATGACAGAAAAAAAAAAAAAAAAAGATAGAACAACTCATAGTTCCTTTTCCTTTCAGTCCTTACTTATCAGCAAGCCAAAGAAAATGTTGGTAGTACGTGTGTATCAGGACTTCTCAGGTGGCACTAGTGGTAAAGAACCCACCTGCCAGTACAGTAGACTTAAGAGACATGGATTCAATCCCTGGGTCAGGAAGATCCTACGGAAAAGGAAATGGCAACCCACTCTACTCTTCCTGACTGGTGAATCCCATGGACAGAAGAGCCTGGGGGGCTATAGTCATAAGGTCGCAAAGAGTCAGACATGACTGAAGTGACTGAGCACACAAACGTGTGTGTATCAAGAAATAAAACAAATACAGCTGAGTTAGTTTTGTGCAGCATTTCCACTATTCCAGTAGAGACAAAAGTTATATGCCCATAGAAGCTATCAAATATGGAGTGGGGGTCTCAGTGATCAGCCTATGAATTATGCTGAATTCATATACATATGAATTTTATATTTGTATTGTCAAATAAAAACAAATCCAGACTTAGATAAGCAAAGACTTTTCAAAGAGAAAAGGGAGAATATTCCAATCTCAGAAATCTGCAAGCATCTCAAAATTAAATAGAAAAAAGGGTGTTTCTTTCAGAGGGAGGAGTAAGTAGAGCTTAGCAGAAACTTTTAAGGGGAAGTTGAGGAATCAAGGGAGTATAAATAGATGGCAGGATCAGAGCAGTTTCCCAGGAAATGTGTCTCCCTGTCTACCCTGATTCTCAGGATAAGTTGGTGAAGGAACATATTCTGTATGCTCATCAGGGGCAGTCCAAAGTTTAAGGGCCTGTTAGAGAAACCTGACTAAAGTTAGGTCAAGAAAAAGCAGAGGATAAGGAATGGACAACAGTGAGAACTTGGTCAGTATATAAAACTGGCATTGCATGATATAAAGTTAATAAATAAAATTCATGCTATTTAAATTCTTAATTTTTCTTTACATAGACATTAAATAGCAAGTAAAAAACACCATAACAAGTCACGAGAGAGACCACAGAGAAAAAGGAAAAAGTGTTACGTTTCACTACCTCTAACAGCATTTTTCACATTTTCATTTTGCTCTGGGCCCCATAATTTTTTACCTGATCCTGGTACAAAATTACCAGGGTAAACTTACAAAGAGGTAAGTTGGGTTTCCTGGTATATACTTGTGCGTTCGTTATTAAGACTTCTTTCTCAAACTTCCCAGCTAGAGTTTGTCTTGGTTTTGTTACCCATTTTTCTTCTTTATTACTAAGCTCCTGATACTGTGCCATCAACATTTCCAGTGTTCTGGGCCTTGACCAAGCAGCCTAAGAACTCTGGACACCTACGCTGTACCTCCCATTCAGGTGGCCAGCTAGCCCCTATGCCCGATTGATTGCTTTTTCTTTGCCAGTCGGGTAGAAGTCGACTGTTTCTTCCCAATCTGTTCTTTGCAGGCAGGAGCTGAACAGGGCATGCATCTCTCCAGAGCATCCTGTTGGATTTTCCTGCCACTTGGCCAAACCTAATCTCTGCTCCTCTTAGGCTACTGCAGGGCAACCTCTTCAGCCTATGGCCATCTGTGTCAATGCTGCAGCGTGCAAATGGGTCTGGGTGTGGAAGAGGTGGAGAACCAACACTGTTTCTGGCATTTCCACCAAGTCCCCCTCCTATGCTGGTCTCTTACTCTGCCACAGGTAGGGGACTAGCTGCTGGTGGTACCTGGGAACTAATGGGACCAGAGTATAGAGGGAAAGACCAGAGCATCAAAGTCTTCAGCTAGTTGTACACAGGGTAGAACCAGGCAGTTGAAGGAGATAACCAACCTTGATGAAATACTCTGTCTCCTTCCTTATTAGCATAGTAGAGATTATTATCATCTGTCACAGAGATTAGGATTTGATTTCCCAAACATTTAATTGTTACCACATCACATTTGTTTGTTCATTTTATTTTATTGGCTTACAAGTAAAATTAATCAGTTATTATACAGAAATACATTCTTATTTTACAAGAAATACAAATGAATAACATCCCTGATTTTGCAAGCCGGGTAAGAATATTGAGTGCTTCTGGACTTCCCTATGAAGCAGCTGGTGACAGCCACCAGTGGAAAGACTAAAAATGGTAAAATTACTGGAATTCCTAAAACTCTAATTTTAACTATTTCAAAATGGGGGAAATTTTCATAATTATTAATGCTGTGCCTGTGCTAACATAATCTTTCAAGATTTAGAAGATGTCTAAAATATTGTGTGTGTTTCAGTGCAAAAATTAATTTTTTAAAGTATAAATCAAGGAACTCCCTGGAGGCCCAGGGGCTGGTACTCAGGACTTTCACTGCCAGGCCTGGGTTTGTTCCCTGCTCAGCAAACGAAGCTCCTGCAGGCTGTGAGGTGTGACCCACTCCCCGAAAAAGCACGAATCAGTGATTTTCAATGGGGGTGGCATTTTGGAATTACTTGAAGGTCATCTTTAACCTTCACAGCCCTCCCTCAGGTGCTGATCAACCTAGCAGCTGGATGTTAGACTTTGCCCTCTGTTTCTCTTGAGAACTGTGGCTGCATGGACCCCTTCTCCCTTTTTCCAAAAGTGGGAGAAAGGGCTGGTGTCTGTCTGGCTTAATAGCTAGTGCTAAGACTTGTAAAATAAAGATTCCCAGTCTCCTTACGCCAAGTGTCTTACAGACTCCATATAGTTTCTGAAATATTGTGTTATAAGAAGAAATACATATTTTGGTCTTCATTCCAGGCTACTGGCCAAAACACCTAAAAACCTTTCTAATTTCCTGGGAGCATCTTTTATTCTAATATTTGGCCTTAGACCTGGTTCCTGTCACAGAACTCCTAAATCCCTTGGAATTTCCTGGATAATAGGAGCATCTTATGTTCTGTTGAGGCAACTTTTGGTGGGCTCCTGGATAGCTTCAGGGTGGGGCCTGGTCATTAGAACTGCTACTGCTGCTACTAAGTCACTTCAGTCGTGTCCGACTCTGTGCGACCCCATAGACAGCAGCCCACCAGGCTCCCCTGTCCCTGGGATTCTCCAGACAAGAACACTGGAGTGGGTTGCCATTTCCTTCTCCAATGCATGAAAGTGAAAAGTGAAAATGAAGTTGCTCAGTCGTGCCCGACTCTTAGCGACCCCATGGATTGCAGCCTACCAGGCTCCTCCGTCCATGGGATTTTCCAGGCAAGAGTACTGGAGTGGGTTGCCATTGCCTTCTCCAGCCATTAGAAAGAATATTGTGATTAGAAGCCTGGACATTTCAGCCCCCTACCATTTCCCCACTGCCATCTTTTGGAGAGGATTGGAAACTGAGTTAATAATCAAGCATGCCCAGCTGTTTACAGTAGCCAATACATGGAAGCAACCTAAACCTCCATCAACAGCTGAATGAGTTTGGAAGATGTGGTATATATTCATAATGGAATACTACTCAGCCATTAAAAAGAATGAAATAATACCATTGAGAGCAACACGGATGAACCTAGAGATTATCACGCTAAGTTAAGTAAGTTAGAAAGAGAAAGATAAATACCATATGATATATCTTACCAGACTGAGCAACTAACACTTTTGGGGTGGCGCTAGTGGTAAAGAACCCGCCTGCCAATGCAGGAGACTTAAGAGATGTGGAGTCGATCCCCTGGTCAGGGAGATTCCCTGGAGAAAGATATGGCAATCCACTCCAGTGTTCTTGCCTGGAGAACCACATGCACAGAGGACCCTGGCAGGCTACAGCCCAGAGGGTCGCAAAGAGCTGGACACAGCTGAAGCGACTTAGCATGCAGCACATCTTTTATATATGGAACCTAAAATAGGACACAAATGAACCTATTTATGAAACAGAAATAGACTCACAGACACAGAAAACAAACTTAATGGCTACCACAGGGAAAGGGAGTGGGGGAGGGGTAAATCAGGAGTTTGGGATTAGCAGATACAAACTACAACGTATGAAATAAATAACAAGTTCCTACTGTATATCACAGGGAGCTATTCTCAATATCCTGTAATAAATCATAATGGAAAAGAGTATGAGAAAGAATATGTACATATATAAATGTATAACTCAATTACTTTGCTGTATACCAGAAACCAATTCAACATTGTAGATCAACTATACTTTAAATCAAAAAAATCAAGCTACAGTCAAGCTTATTAGATGAGCTTAACTAGAGAAGTTCAGAAAGCCTTTCGAGTCGGTGAACACATGGAGGGTGCTAGGAAAGTGACATACCTGGAGAGAGTGTCAAACTGCAAGCCCATTCCTGCATATCTTGCCCTATGTACTTCTTCCACCTGGCTGCTTCTGAGTTGCATCCTTTAATAATAAATCCATAATCCAGTAAGCAACCTGTTTCCCTGAATTCAGTGAGTAATTCTAGCAAGTTCTCAAACTTGAGAAAGGAGTTATGAGAACTTTAAATTTATAACTGGTTGATCAGATCCACAGGTGACGACCTGGGCTTGCAATAGGTATATGAAACGGAGGATGGCAGTCTTGTGGGACTGAGCCCTTAACCTGTCTGGGCTAACCCCAGGTTGATAGTGTCAGAACTCAGTTGAATTTAGGACGCCCAGCTGGTGTCAGAGAACTGGTCAGTGTTGGGGGAACAAACCACACGTCTCTGTCAGAAGTACTCACTGTGTAGAAGAATAGAGTTTTGTGTGTGTGTTCAAATATTCTTATCCCAGCAGCTCAGAAACCATGCTTGTACACTTTAAAAATTGATGACCAGCTTGCATAACATATTACCTTTCATTCTGGGCTATTTTAATGTCCCATTCTGTAGACTTGTCATCCTGGATTAACTGATTATATAGTGCCAGACAAGATATTTCATTTCAGTTAGAGTCAAGCTAAAATAATCTACAGACATATGTAGTTCCCATTTGATTCAGCTCTTTGGGTCTGTATAAGATAAGTTATGAAAACAAACAAAAAGGACAAATATTGTATTGTATTAGAATTTCAGAGAAATTAAACTATGATGAATCATTCTATTTCTGTTGCAGATGAAAGGCAAATCTTAAGTCATTCATATACATACTAAGGTTAATCAACCTTTCAAATGGCTTGAATAAAGTCTGCCTGTTAAGAAAAGTTTATAGTAGATCCTGTACCAGTATCTGATACAATTGTTTCAAACATCCCACTCTTGCAGAGAGGCTGCTACACATTCAGAATTTCCCACACAGTGCCTTAGAGGGTCATGGATGCACACACTGAAGATTTTGTGGCTTCCTACATGAGGAGTCAGGTGCCATGATAAGAAGTGAGGGATAATGAGAACCAACCAGGAACAGCCTAAACACGTCTGTTTACCTAATGTCTATACTCCCCCTTTATACAAATGATACTATACTATACATATTTTTTTCTATACCTGCCTTATTAATTTAAATAATCTTCTTCATTCCTTTTTGTAGCTACATAGTATTCGACCATGTAGATGTTTATAATTTATTTCACCAATACTCTATGAATGAATATTTAGGTTACTTCCAATCTGTTACTATTACGCTACTTGAATAACCTGTACAAGTATCATTTTGAAAATGTGCAACTATATCCAGAGATTAAATTCATGGAAGAATTGCTAAGTGAAAAGAAATATGAATTTGTAATTTTTAAGGAATTTCATTTTGTTCATTTTCCCTTCTTATTGAGATTTAAGGTGCACTAAACAAATATTAAACTTACAGCTTGGTGAGTTTGTATATATTCATACACCTGTGCAATCACCACTCAAGTTAAGATACAGAATATTTCCAGCATTCTAGCTGGTTCTCTGGAGAAGGCAATGGCACCCCACTCCAGTACTCCTGCCTGGAAAATCCCATGGATGGAGGAGCCTGGTAGGCTGCAGTCCATGGGGTCGCTAGGAGTCGGACAGGACTGTGCGACTTCACTTTCACTTTTCACTTTCATGCATTGGAGAAGGAAATGGCAACCCACTCCAGTGTTCTTGCCTGGAGAATCCCAGGGACGGGGGAGCCTGGTGGGCTGCCGTCTCTGGGGTCGCACAGAGTCGGACACGACTGACGCGACTTAGCAGCAGCAGCAGCAGGTAGTTCTCTCCTGCTCCTTCTCAATCTGTACTCCCCACCAGAGGGAGACACTGTTCTGATATTTATCACAGTTCTTGAAATTTCATATACATGAAAGCACAGGGTAAGTTCTCTTTTGTGTATAGCGTCTCTCACTCACATAATGATTATTAAAAACAATTATATTGTTGAGGATATCAGTATATAGTTATTTTGTTCCTATGAGTATTACATTATATATCACATTTTTAAAATCCAGTCTCCTAATAATGTCTAGTCAAGGCTATGGTTTTTCCTGTGGTCATGTATAGATGTAAGAGTTGGACTGTGAAGAAAGCTGAGCGCCGAAGAATTGATGCTTTTGAACTGTGGTGTTGGAGAAGACTCTTGAGAGTCCCTTGGACTGCAAGGAGATCCAACCAGTCCATCCTAAAGGAGATCAGTCCTGGGTGTTCTTTGGAAGGACTGATGGTAAAGCTGAAACTCCAATACTTTGGCCACCTCATGTGAAGAGTTGACTCATTGGAAAAGA
>NW_011494395.1:484709-496601 GCF_000754665.1 Bison bison bison | reverse complement strand
AAGCTGAAACTCCAATACTTTGGCCACCTCATGTGAAGAGTTGACTCATTGGAAAAGACCCTGATGCTGGGAGGGATCGGGGCGCAGGAGGAGAAGGGGACGACAGAGGATGAGATGGCTGGATGGCATCACCGACTCAATGGACGTGAGTCTGAGTGAACTCTGGGAGTTGGTGATGGACAGGGAGGCCTGGCGTGCTGTGATTGATGGGGTCGCAGAGAGTCAGACATGACTGAGCGACTGGACTGACTGAATAATGGATATACGGGTATTTTTCCCAGTTTTAGATGATATTGGCACACCAGTCTTTTGGTTAATGTCTGCATGGTGTGTCATTTTCTGACCTTTCACTTTCAACCAATTTGTGTCTTAACACCTGAGGTGTATTTTGTGTGTTGTAAAGAGCACATAGTTGAGTCTTAGGTTTGTTTATTGATCCGGTCTGACAACTTTTGCTTTCTAACTGGGGTATACAGTCTGTCTACACTTATTGTGGTTACTCACACAGTTAAGTTTATCTGTTTGTTTTCTACTTGCTCCATCTGTTATTTATTTCCTTATTATTCTTTCCTGTCTTCTCTTATGTTGATTGTATGTTTTGTTATTCAATTTCATCTCCTCTATTAACTTTGTAGTTATTGCTTTTTGGAGTATTCTTTTAGCGGTTATCCTAGAGATTACAATAGGCATCTTTGGTTTCTTTTAGCTTAACTTAATTTAGTATATTTACAACTACTTTATGAACTACACAGGAATCTTAACAGTTCAGTTCTACTTACCTTCCTGCATTTGTGTTATTTTTGTTATATATTTTACTTCACCGTAGGTTATAACCACCACAAAACATGGTTATCATTGTCACTTAAAATAGGCAATGCTATTTCATATTTATATGC
The DNA here is from genome assembly GCF_000754665.1 of Bison bison bison. Taxonomy (NCBI): domain Eukaryota; kingdom Metazoa; phylum Chordata; class Mammalia; order Artiodactyla; family Bovidae; genus Bison; species Bison bison. Next base: position 495,705 of record NW_011494395.1, on the reverse strand, counting down.
GTCGGTTTGCAGGTTGTCATTTTTTTCCTTATACATACCTGTTTCTATGTGGAGACATTTTCCTTTATCCAAAAAACTCCTCTTAGTCACCTGGAAATGTACAGCTTTTGTTTTGTCTGAAAATGTCTTTATTTTGCTTTCATATTAAGGATGTTTTCACTGATCATATAATTCTTGGACGGTAGGTGTTTCTTCTATTTTTCAGCATTTTAAACATGCTATTACATGTCTTCCATGGTTTCTGTTGGAAAACCAGACATCATTCATATTGACAGCTAACAATGGTGTCGGAATCATGATCTCTGAAGAAGAAGACTTAGCTTTGGGACCAAGGACCAGGCCTGATCACTCAGAGCTTTTGTGTGGCAGACGTTTTACTACAATGAAAAAGGGCAGAGAAAGCTTCTGACATGGACATTAGAAGGGGGACAGAGAGTACCCCCTTGCCAGTCTTATCAAGGCCTTTTATATACTTTTACCAGACCCACTCCTATAACATGCATCTTAAATTAACAAGATTAGAACTAACAACAAAAAGATCTTACCAGACCCACTTCCACAATATACATCTTAATATAACAAAATTAGTCAGAAGGTTCTTGTTAAGAAGGAGAAACATGTCCTCCAGCAAGATACATTGTTGTTATATAATCATTCAGTTCAGTTCAGTTCAGTCTTTCAGTCATGTCCGACTCTTTGCGACCCCATGAATCACAGCACGCCAGGCCTCCCTGTCCATCACCAACTCCCAGAGTTCACTCAGACTCACGTCCATGGAGTCAGTGATGCCATCCAGCCATCTCATCCTCTGTCGTCCCCTTCTCCTCCTGCCCCCCGATCCCTCCCAGCATCAGGGTCTTTTCCAATGAGTCAACTCTTCACTTGAGGTGGCCAAAGTACTGGAGTTTCAGCTTTAGCATCATTCCTTCCAAAGAACACCCAGGGCTGATCTCCTTTAGAATGGACTGGTTGGATCTCCTTGCAGTCCAAGGGACTGTCAGGAGTCTTTTCCAACACCACAGTTCAAAAGCATCAATTCTTCAGCGCTCAGCTTTCTTCACAGTTCAACTCTCACATCCATACATGACCACTGGAAAAACCATAGCCTTGACTAGACGGACCTTTGTTGGCAAAGTAATGTCTCTGGTTTTTAGTATGCTATCTAGGTTGGTCATAACTTTTCTGCCTATTAGTACAGAGCTTATAAGGAAAAACATACCCTTGAGCAAGATGAGTTGTTTTGTTGTGTAATCTTTAGCTCCGGGCTTAAAGGAAAAAAAGTCTTATGTGACTAAGACAAACCAATGGAAAAAAAAGAAACACTTGTCCTTTTCTCTTCCTTAAGGGATTCAGACCCCTTATCAACCTACCTAAGAATTAATTCTCTCAATATGGTACTCTTTTAAAAGTAACATCTTTTTTTTTTTCTGTTTTTATGATTTTTATGTTTAACTTGTATTTTTAGTTGTTGAACTTTGATTTTTCAGGAACTTAGTAATTTAAAGAAAAAAACAAGGGTGGTTTTCTTTGTATTTGTCCTGCTTGGGATTTGCAGAATTCCTTGAGTCTGGAAATAGAGTCATTCATCAGTTTTGGAAAGTTCTCAGTCACTATCTCTTCAAAATCACTTTTGTCCATTATCTTTCCTCTCTCCTACTAGAACCAAATGCAATGTTTTTGGTATAGTCTCTTTTTCCCCATGTTTTGCATATGCTGCTACTGCTGCTAAGTCGCGTCAGTCATGTCCGACTCTGTGCGACCCCAGAGACGGCAGCCCACCAGGCTCCCCCGTCCCTGGGATTCTCCAGGCAAGAACACTGGAGTGGGTTGCCATTTCCTTCTCCAGTGCATGAAAGTGAAAAGTCAAAGTGAAGTCACTCGGTCGTGTCCGACTCTTCCCGACCCCATGGACTGCAGCCCACCAGGCTCCTCCGTCCGTGGGATTTTCCAGGCAAGAGTACTGGAGTGGGGTGCCATTGCCTTCTCTGTTTGCATATGTGTGTGCTTCAATTTGGATATTTCCTATTGACCTGTCTTTGAGTTCACTAATCCCATCTTCTGTTGTCCAGTTTGATGTTAAAGCCATCCAAAGAGTTCAGTTCTAGAAGTCCATTTACATCTTTGTATGGATTCTTACATCTCTACTGAAATGCTCCATCTTTTCATCTATTTTTCATGTTTCTCTGTATTTCCTTTAAATAATAAATATAGTTATTTTAAAGTTCTTGTCTATAAGCAATTGGCTTACCTTTGTTTCTGCTTCTACCATTTGCTTTTTCTCCTGATTAATGGTCACATTTTCCTTCTTTTCATGTCTCCTAATTTTTATTGTATGATGGACATTGAATAAAATAACTATAGAAACTGAAGTAGATGTTTCCTCCCAAAGGGTTTTTTTCCCTTTTATTTTTTTCTGTCAGGCAGAGAGGATAAGAGTTGATCACTTTAATCCAATTGTGAATTAATCTGGGTCATGGATAGGTACACGCCCTAGATCATTGAAAAAGCCAGAGAGTTCGAGACAAACTCTTTCTAAAGCAGATCTATTTCTGCTTTATTGACTATGCCAAAGCCTTTGACTGTGTGGATCACAATAAACTGTGGAAAATTCTGAAAGAGATGAAATACCAGACCACCTGACCTGCCTCTTGAGAAACCTGCATGTAGGTCAGGAAGCAACAGTTAGAACTGGACATGGAACAACAGACTGGTTCGAAATAGGAAAAGGAGTACGTCAAGGCTGTATATTGTCACCCTGCTTATTTAACTTCTATGCAGAGTACATCATGAGAAACACTGGGCTGGAAGAAGCACAAACTGGAATCAAGATTGCTGGGAGAAATATCAATAACCTCAGATATGCAGATGACACCACCCTTATGGCAGAAAGTGAAGAGGAACTAAAAAGCCTCTTGATGAAAGTGAAGGAGGAGAGTGAAAAAGTTGGCTTAAAGCTCAACATCCAGAAAATTAAGACCATGGCATCCGGTCCCATCACTTCATGGCAAATAGACATGGAAACAGTGGCTGACTTTATTTTTGGGGGCTCCAAAATCACTGCAGATGGTGATTGCAGCCATGAAATTAAAAGACGCTTACTCCTCTGAAGGAAAGTTGTGACCAACATAGACAGCATATTAAAAAGCAGAGATATCACTTTGCCAATAAAGGTTTGTCTATTCAAAGCTATGGTTTTTCCAGTAGTCATGTATGGATGTGAGAGTTGTACCATAAAGAAAGCTGGGCACAGAAGAATTGATGCTTTTGAACTGTAGTGTTGGAGAAGACTCCTGAGAGTCCCTTGGACTGCGAGGAGATCCAACCAGTCCATTCTAAAAGACATCAGTCCTGGGTGTTCATTGTTTTGTTTTGTTTTGTTTTGAATTCCTCATATCATAGTTTATTTCCTGAAATTCCCAGTACAGAAATTAAGGCAAGACAATGCTACTCTTAAACTCCTGTACCAGGTACCAAGTTTCCCAGAGAAATAACACTTGAGACCTCGGAGCCATACTGGCCAGGGGCTATTTTAGGTTCTTCGGTTCCCTCAAAGCAACAACTTAAAAATAACCATAGTTTGTTCTTAAAAAGAACTCTAGGAAGCTGCAACCTTTCAATGCAGTAGCAGTCTAATAGGAAGAGATCCTATACTGTGGCTATAGCAGCTAGGCTTTGAGAAACTAAACTGGATCATTGTACCTAAAATCCCCAGCTTGCCTGTTAGAAATTAAGCTCTAAAAAAATAAAAGAAAAAAGAAAAGAAATTAAGCTCTAGACACACTAATGAACCATTACGTTTTCATCATTAAAAGAAAGCTTTATCATGTACCTTCACTGTTCTTCTCTTTGCTCTCAATATACATGTTTCCTTTTCGCATGTAGAAAATATTTTCAGTGGATTTTTGACTCTTCAGCAATGCAAATCTCTGCCCCCTATTCCCCTAGTTCCTTCTTGGTAAATAATGTTAATTTTCCAATAGGAGGTGGAACACATTATCATCAAGCACCGTTTATCTAGCCTCCTTACTTACGAAGAAAGTTACGGGGCAATGTTATACACCTGGAATTCCTTAAAGATACTTGCTTTCTAGTAAAATACGTGTATTTACACATATACATTATTTTTTAAATCTGTGAAGAATTCACTGAAGCATGAAATCACCTTTTATTGAGAAGCTAAAAATGTATCAAAATGCACATAACAATGGCTAATCTAGATACTATCTCCTATCAAATGTATCACCATCCTCCAAATCTAGAGCAGATGCAGGCATAAACTGTATTAATCACGGTTAAGTGTGAAACCTTGCTTCGAAACATTGCTCACTATTAATTCTCAGAAGATATATGCTAGAACCATAGGAGTAATTGGTGGGCAAGTGGCTGAGGAATACCAGTTAGAAAACAAAGCTTTGAGTGCTCAAAGTGCTTCTCTAGAAACTGTTGTATTCCCCATGGTATTTAGGAAGGGCACTATTCAGAATGAGCGTGAGTGATAGTTTCTCAGTCATGCCTGACTCTACAACCCCATGGACTGTAGCCTGCCAGGCTCCTCTGTTCATGGAATTCTCCAGGCAAGATTACTGGAGTGGGTTGCCATTTTCTTCTCCACTGGGTGTTCATTGGAAGGATTGATGTTGAAGCTGAAACTCCAATACTTTGGGCACCTCATGTGAAGAGTTGACTCATTGGAAAAGACCCTGATGCTGGGAAAGATTGAGGGCAGGAGGAGAAGGGGATGACAGAGGATGAGATTGGCTGGATGGCATCACCGACTCAATGGACATAAGTTTGAGTGAACTCCAGGAGCTGGTGATGGACAGGGAGGCCTGGTGTGCGTGATTCATGGGGTCACAAAGAGTCAGACACGACTGAGCAACTGAACTGAACTGAACTGAACTGATGGATAGGTACAATTTTAGTCAGATTTAGTCCAAGTCTGATATCAATGATCTCAAGAGTAAAATCTGGTATATATATTTGTACTTACTGCAGGCCACTCTCTCTGGCACCCTGTCTGCCAAGCACTGAGACATTGCAGATCTCATTCTGCCTTTTCATTTCAGCACTCAGCCTCCCACGGTAACCCAGTTTTCAATAAATATTGTGTGTGGGGAAATAGCTGTTTGTTTGATGTTCCATTGAGTTTTATCTATCAACAAACCAGTATGGCCATCAAAAGTTCCACTAGTTCTTCTTTCCTTTAGTAGGGTTCCTCTGCCTTTGTTGTTATTGTTCAGTCACCAAGTCATGCCTGACTCTTTGCAACCCCATGGACTGCAGCACACCAGGCCTCCCTGTCGCTCACCATCTCTCAGCATTTGCCCAAGTTCATGGACAGACTGTTGCCCTTTTCTCCTTCTGATTTCAATCTTTCTCAGCATCAGGGTATTTTCCAATAAGTTGGCTCTTCACATCAGATGGCCAAAGTATTGGAGCTTCAGCTTCAGCATCAGTCCTTCTAATGAGTGTTCAGAGTTGATTCTCTTTAGGATTGATTGGTTTGATCTCCTTGCAGTCCAAGGGACTCTCAAGAGTCTTCTCCAGTACCACAGTTCAAAGGCATCAATTCTTTGGTGCTCTACCTTCTTTATGGTCCAATTCTCACATCTGTACATGACTACTGGAAAGAACATAGCTTTGACTATCTATACGGACCTTTGTTGGCAAAGTGCTGTCTTTGCTGCTTAATACTCTGCCTCAGTTCAGTTCAGTCGCTCAGTCATGTCCAACTCTTTGCGACCTGATATCTAATTCTCACCTTGGTCCCAGACTCAGAAAATTCTCAGAGGGAAGAGAACAACTAACAATCTCAGCTTACCTGAGGCTATTTCTCTATATAATTTTCGTTCATCTAGTCTTCTTTGCTTCACAGCCCTCTAATAACTTTTTAAAATATTACATTTGCAGTTTACTACATAAACTGCCGCTGCTGCTGCTAAGTGGCTTCAGTCATGTCCGACTCTGTGCGACCCCATAGACAGTAGCCCACTAGGTGCCTCTGTCCCTGGGATTCTCCAGGCAAGAATACTGGAGTGGGTTGCCATTTCCTTCTCCAGTGCATGAAAGTGAACAGTGAAAGTGAAGTTGCTCAGTGGTGCCTGACTCTTAGCAACCCCATGGACTGCGGCCCACCAGGCTCCTCCGTCCATGGGATTTTCCAGGCAAGAGTGCTGGAGTGGGGTGCCAGTACCTTCTCCAACTACGTAAACTACATACGGTTTACATATTATATTTAAATTAAAATACTATATGTATTGGGCTTTCCAGTTGGCTGTAGTGGTAAAGAACTCACCTGCCAATGCAGGAAATGTAAGAGATGCAGGTTTGATCCCTGGGTCAGGAAAATCTCCTGGAGGAGAGCATGTCAACCCACTCCAGTGTTCTTCCCTGGAGAATCCCACAGACAGAAGAGCCTGGTGGGCTACAGTTCATTGGGTCGCACAGAGTCGGACAACACTGAAGCGGCTTAGCATGTACACACGGTATGTATCATATATAGAACTGCAATATATTATATCATATATAATTTTAAAGTATTCTATTTTTTCAGTTGCTGTCGTAAGCAAGACAGCCTGCCATTTCCTACTACAATAAACTCTGAAGCAGAGGAATTTTTTTTCATTATTTAAATAAATAATATGTACACATTGCAAAGCTTGAAAGGGCAAAGAGTAAAATCTAAGTCTAAAAACCTTCTTTCAGCCATGTAGTTTTCCCCAGAAACAATAGATACTAGCATATTCTGTATCTTTTCAGATATATGTAGATATGGATGCATATATGAGATAATTCCTCTTTTGAAGGAATGTTTGTGTTTTCCTCTGCATTAAAAAATCTATTATTTAATTTTCTTCCCTTGCGTCCAAGGATCTTTGCCAAGATATGTTAAAATAATGACAGTTGGCTTCAGTGTAATCATCCGTGTTAGAATATACATCTCTATGGTTTCATTTACTCTCCAGAACGGTAAGTGATACATTTCTGCTGTTTACAAACTGAGTCTGTGGTATTTTGTTAATAGCAGCCTGAACGGGCTAAAGACAAGCAGCAAGAAGAGGTTACACATGAAGATGGTGGATTGCATAAGCGTATCTAATTTCACTCTCTTCAACCCTCAGTAAAACAATAGTATGAGATTTTAAAAAGATATAAAACACAGAGACGGGGAGAGCAAAGGAATAGTGGATATCAGTTTATAGAAACCAGTCAACAACAGTGCAGAGTAGCTTATCTCTATATACCGTTTTCTCCAGAGTGAATAAAGTAACTCTTACGAAAGTCAGTGGACTAGAATATACAAAGACCTTTCTTAAAAAACGGAGATATAATTGACACTTTCTTGACAAGAGCCATGTTGCATAAGTAAATCAAGCATAAATTAATCTATACTTTGGCAACAGACATCTGGACTGCATCCAGTTCTCACTATCACACACAGGTCTATCCTGAATATCCTGGTACAAGTTTCCTAACAGACCTACGTGTTCGTTTCTCTGTGGCATATAGCTAGGAAGACTGCTGAGTCAGAACACACAGTTACGTAAGGACTTCCAGGATGCTTCCCACCATGCTGAGCTATTTGAACTTCTACCAACAAGACGTGAGTATTCCCATTTCTCTATATTTTAGTTAAACTTACTTTCTAATGTTTCCCACTCAAAAATGTGAAGTGATATCTCAGATTTATTTTCACTTTTCTAATTACTAGTAAGATTCACCGTCTCTTCAAATTTTTAGCCATCTCATTTTCTCCTTCTGTGAATTGACTAATCACATTCTCTGCCCACGTTTTTTCCTATTGGGTTTCCAGTTGGCTTTCTTATTTATTTTTTTTTGGTGGGGGGGAGATTATTGTTGAGGAAGTTCCTCATATGTCAATTATATCTCCGTTTTTTAAGAAAGGTCTTTGTATATTCCAGAATCTAAATATCAGTCCCTCGTTTGCTTTAGATGCTGCGATATCTCGCCCCTATCTGTCGCTGTTCACGCTGTCCGTGCAGTGCCGTGTCGAAGTCTTTCCTTTTCATTGGCTCAGATTCATCTGTGTTTCTCACCGTGCTTTGTGCTTCAGGATCTTATATTTAAAAATCCCTTCACACCCCAAGGTAGCAAAAGCCCTGTTCTGCCTGTTCTCTGACTCAGCCTGTAGTTCAATCTTTCACTTTTTAATATTTATTCTATTGGAAATGTGTAACTATGTGAGTTACAACCCAAATTTCTTTTTACAGTACACAGTAAGTCACTTTACCCAAGATTATCTACTAAGCAACTCATTAATTTATGCTGCTATTTCTATCCTATACCAATGATAGAATAATACCATTTTATTACTGCAGCTTTCTATCATTTTTTCATATCAAGTACAGTGAGTCTCTACTCAGTCTTTTGAGCTGCGTTAGGCATTACTGACAGTCTCCTTTTTCAAAATTCCCTTAATTATCCACAGATTTATGTACTCATGTAAATTTAAAAATCAGTTGTCAAGTTATAAAGCCACCCTGTTGGTATATTGATGCTGCATGGATTTTGTAGGAGGATTTGGGAAAAACTGTCATTTTTATACTATCAAAATACTTCATTTGTGTTCTCCTCTTGTCCTTCAGTAATTTTAAATATTTCTCCATACAAAGATGATGTGAATTTGTTCTATGGCTTGTTGTAGGTACTTTAGGCTTTTATTCTATGTCCTCTTAGGTTTCCTAGGTGATTACTGCTGATGTGGTAGATGATACCGATTTTTGTGTGTTCATTTTGTAGCCAACAACCTTGTTGAATTCTCGTAGTCTAATAGTTTATTGACTCTGCTTCATTTTCTATGCAGTTAATCAAAACAACTGTGCCTCTTTGAGAAACTGTCTAGCATCAGGGTTATGAGAATGAAATCTGGAAGCCATTAAAGTTCATTTCAGAACTCTACTTCCTCTCCAGATTGCAAATTTAATGTGTAATTTTTTTCCCGGAGACTGTGCCTCCTCTATTGAAAACTCGTTCTAGAACATCCTTTGCCTCCTCCTCGCCACCACCAGTGTCCATGCCACAAAGAAGTCTCTGCCCATTGTCTCTTGCTGCCAAGTCCTTAAATTACATAAGTATTAGAGTCCTGAGGAGGAGGGTGTGATGGAAGACATTAAGCAATGGTATTGCAAAGAGTCAGGGACAGAGTCAAGTTTTAAAAGGAAGTGGGGTGGGGTGGGGCAGGGGTGAAATGCGGGAGGAGTGACATGACTTTTCAGAGCCAAGAAAATTTTGTTATTCAACCCAGAAAGGGAACTTCAACTTCTTGTTGGAGAATTGCCACCACCTCTACCCAGAATGATGTGATTAATATGTCAGGGTCGCTGTGTACTCAGGGAAATAGCTCCCTGTAAGGAGTTGCTTTAGGGGAAAATCTGGGTGGGAAACAGTGATGAGTAGATCAAGAGTGATTCTCCTGAGCCAGATAAGGTGTGATGAGGGTGAATTCCAGGCAGCTCTCCCAGAGACCCACTGGCCCTTGGGGTCAGATGTGTGAAAGCTCCGCCTCCTCAGAGGCTGATCATAGGGAAAGGCCCTGGCACGGTCCGGTCCTGACAGGGGAGGAGAATCAGAGACTAGCCCACACTGACAGGGGTCTGTGGGGATACGGGGGGAGGGTCCTTGTGTTCTGGGCTGTCCAGGGTCTCATCTGACCTCACAGAGTGGGAACTACTCAGAGGAAAATGCCTTTAGAGTAGAAACTCTCCTAACATCTGCTCCAGTTGCTAAAAGTGTATGCCATCCTTCCCCCCAGTTTTTGTCATTTTTTGCCATCTTATCCTTTGTAAGAACATTTGAGGGTTGCCACCTCAGCATTCCCATCTCCTTTGGCATACTTCACAAAACCTTGAATTTGTCAGCCATAAAGTCTAAGTAGGATTAATCCTACCTCTAACCTCAGGAGTAGCCCTGATTGGCTCAAACTAAGAAGCACATCCCATCCTCTTTATCTATAGTACAATTACTCTTCAATAATGAGTTCTGTGAGAAATAAACACTTTTCCTGCTAGATGTGGACAAGGGAGCCTATAATCCAAGTTGCTGATGGTGGCATTTTGAGGATAGGTAAGCCAATTTATCAGAGAAGGCAATGGCACCCCACTCCAGTACTCTTGCCTGGAAAATCCCATGGACGGCAGAGCCTAGTAGGCTGCAGTCCATGGGGTCGCTGAGAGTCGGACACGACTGAATGACTTCACTTTCACTTTTCACTTTCATGCATTGGAGAAGGAAATGGCAACCCACTCCAGTGTTCTTGCCTGGAGAATCCCAGGGACAGGGGAGCCTGGTGGGCTTCCGTCTATGGGGTCGTACAAAGTCAGACACAACTGAAGCGACTTAGCAGCAGCAAGCCAATTTATGCATTTTCTGTTAATTTGACTTCATCTGATAGACTTCTGACTCTCCAATGAGAATTCAGGCCATCAGCCATTTCTGATACCTTTTCACACTCAGCACATTCTCAGCCCACAAACATCTACTGCCCTGGTGCCCTCACACTGCGTTTCATAGCTCCTTAAACCTCCTTATTCTTTGGTTATTTATCCCATACCCACTTTCTCCTCTAGGCCCTTTTCAGATTAGAGCTTCTGGAGTAGTCAGCCAACATGGTCCCATTCTCGGTTCAGTTCAGTTCAGTTCAGTCGCTCAGTCGTGTCCAACTCTTTGTGACCCCATGAATCGCAGCACGCCAGGCCTCCCTGTCCATCACCAACTCCCGGAGTTCACCCAAACTCATGCGAATCGAGTCAGTGATGCCATCCAACCATCTCATCCTCTGTCATCCCCTTCTCTCCTGCCCCCAATCCCTCCCAGCATCAGAGTCTTTTCCAATGAGTCAACTCTTTGCATGAGGTGGCCAAAGTACTGGAGTTTCAGTCTCAGTATCAGTCCTTCCAATGAACACCCAGGACTGATCTCCTTTAGGATGGACTGGTTGGATCTCCTTGCAGTCCAAGGGACTCTCAAGAGTCTTCTC
>NW_011494395.1:480472-484609 GCF_000754665.1 Bison bison bison | reverse complement strand
TTAAATAAGCAGGGTGACAATATACAGCCTTGACGTACTCCGTTTCCTACTTGGAACCAGTCTGTTGTTCCATGTCTAGTCCCCCAGAAACGTGTATCATCCGACCACAAGTAAGTCTCCACTGCTCTTTTGGTAATATTCTCACCTTTCTCTTAACTTCCCAATGTTTTTCTCACATCTCCCCAAACTGTCTCTACCCCTTACCTCCTCAGATAATTCCACCCCTAACACTGTTGAGAAGATGAGGTCATTTGACCTCAGCAATCATTTTACACAAAGTATTTTGGGGTTCTACCGACAGGGAGGCCTGGCGTGCTGCAATTCATGGGGTCGCAAAGAGTCGGACACGACTGAGCAGCTGAACTGACTGACTGACTGACCTACCATCCACAGATGTTTCTTGAACCCCTCCAGGCATACTGTCACTGCAGGGTCTGTAGTCTTTAGGTCTCCAGTCTTGCCTGCTTCCTCAGGTTATAAGGTATAGTCCTGGTAAGACTAGATACAGCCTGAGACGATCAGGCTCGTGCACTCTTTTTTGATATTAATTAACTCTTCCATCTTAAGCAAGTAAAATGTGCTTAGCTAAGTCTCTTCATCCTTACACAGTTTAAAACATCTTTAACACATCTTATCTCAGATGGCCTCGGCCTGCAGTGGCTTGAAGCAAGTTTCGGTTCCCAGCCAGAGACTGAAGTCAGGCCTTGTCAGTGAGAGTACTGAATCCTAGCCACTAGACCGCCAGGTACCTGTGGACAGTGACAAGGCCCTGGCCCATCGGCTGTGTAGAAATGAATTCCCACAACAGACAGAAAGTACTGAAACAAGAGAAGTGTTTATTGGGAGGAAAACAAGTACAGTACGTGTGGGTAGACACATGGGCGGACTCAGGGAGAAAGTCACACCTTTGCGGTAGTTTGAGCCAGTTTTATGGGACGTTTCTTCCAAGTTTCTACTGGCCAGTCATTTTGCTTTGCCTGGTTCTGCATCCGTATTTGGGATATGACAGGGTCCCCCCTTGTGTGCGTGCACACCCCTTGGCCAAGATGAATTCCAGTGAAGAGGCCGATGGTTGATAAGCGTCACATCACTTACTCTGGAGTGGCGACCCCCCCTTTTTGACCTCCAAGGAGCCTTTCTGCACATGTATAGTTGGGGAGTTTCTCTGACTTCAAGAATGAGGAATATGTGGTCTTTTATCTCTTATCTGGGCAAGGCCCAGCTCCTCTCTCACTCCTGCTATTTTGGAGTATCTGTCTACAGCAGAGAAACTGTTTAGCCTGGGACCCATCTCTCTCCTGCCTCCCTTCCTTCATATCATTGTTATGAACACTCTCTCTCATTAAATGTGAGAGAGCACGAAAGTGCTAAAAAGGGAAAACTTTAGTTCTCCTTCTTCTATGTAGGGAAAGTCCCGTTTTTTCCCCACTGTATGTTTCCTTTCCTATAAGTCTCTTTTATTTCTTACACAGCACATCACTCTGGTCACCAAGTGTGTGGAGATTTTCCCCCCACAGCAAGCAATTCTCTGTCTGACACTATGTAGTGTCCAAAGTGAGTTAAACTGTGGACATCCAGCTGGTGTCACAGACTGAGAATTAGTATGGAGAAAAACCTCCACATATTTGGCGACAGGATGAAGTGTTGTGTGAGTAATAAAGGAGACTCACAGGAAAGAAAAACATAGGAAGGGAAAAACTGAGGCTTTTCCAAATTCTAGTTGGTGCCAGTGAAGTGGGACTTGCTAGAACCAGCCTGGCTCATGGAAACATGTGGCTTGGGAAGAGAAAGGATAAGAGGGTAGTGTCCGATGAACCTTTGACCCCTGGATGGCTACCTGGTCACCCATGGTGTTAAACTTCAAGTCTCTACTAATGGAATTTAGAGATGGGAATAAATCTGACTCCTGAAGAGCTGATTCATTTAATAAGAAGGCAATGCATATAATAAAAAGCACACTAAACATATAATCTCTTGGTCATCATTATCTGTAATAGGTAAAATAAAGAAAGTGCTGGGTCAGAACTTGATGTTCATCCAACCTCAGACTTGGGTTGGTCTGAACTTCAGCCACTAACCTCAAAGCTGCCCACAGTGGGAAAAATGATGTCAGGACAACAAAGTACCTCTAAGGCCTCGGTTAGCAAGAAGGTCGTCGATGTGGGGGGAGGGGAAAACCAACAAACTACTGAAACCAGGGAGTATAGTGTGAAGGGGTCGTCTCATAGCAGCATCAGCTTCCTGAAGCGCTTTTATTAAAATGGATGCTGAGAATGGCTAATTTAGGGGCTATGTCTTTCATTTCGAATGCTGCTGAGTGGAAGGGCACATCTACATTGAGACAGGACCCACAGTTCACTATTGAACAATCACAGATGGTGTTATATGACCCAGACACACATAGAGGTGATATAGGATTCCACATGCACTCTGGTACCAAAACCTATTGGTGAAACCATGACATCTTCAGTTAGATTGCATGCTAAATTGCTTCAGTTGTGTCTGAATCTATGAGACCCTATCTCTGTCCATGGGATTCTCCAGGCAAGAGCACTGGAGTGGGTTGCCATGCCCTCCTCCAGGGGATCTTCCTGACCAGGGATTGAACAGTGAGCACACCAGTAAGAGTATAAAAGTGGGACTGTCCAAACAAGATTCATGTAAAGCTGTGTCTCCTTTATGTGAATGTTTCCTGGAAATGGATATTATGTCTGGCTGGGGAACACTTCCCTTACCTAGTATTGAAAACTCAAAATCTGTTGATGAACTCCTAGTGGAGGCTACAGTTAGGAGTGTAAATGTTTATGGAATTACAGTACTAGTTGGCAGGAGAATTGGTATGTTTGAACAGGTTTTATGTGAAGTGGTTATGTATCTTCTACCTGATTGTATTATGGGGATGGACACTGGATCTGCCTGGGGAATATTTTCCCTTTCTAATATTGTAAAACAGGAACTATGTACATCCACCCTTCAAGCAACGTTAATTAGACATGCTTCTGCTGCTGCTAAGTTGCTTCAGTTGTGTCCAACTCTGTGCGACCCCATAGACGGCAGCCCACTAGGCTCCACCGTCCCTGGGATTCTCTAGGCAAGAACACTAGAGTGGGTTGCCATTTCCTTCTCCAATGCATGAAAGTGAAAAGTGAAAAAAAGTGAAGTCGCTCAGTCATGTCCGACTCTTCACGACCCCAGGGACTGCAGCCTACCAGGATCCTCCGCGCATGGGAGTCTCCAGCCAAGAGTACTGGAGTGGGTTGCCATTGCCTTCTCCGAAATTAGACATGCTAAGTAGAATCAATAGAATGGGAAAGACTAGAGATCTCTTCAAGAAAATTAGAGATATCAAGGGAACATTTCATGCAAAGATGGGCTCAATAAAGGACAGAAACAGTGTGGACCTAACAGAAGCAGAAGATATTAAGAAGAGGTGGCAAGAATACACAGAAGAACTATACAAAAAAGATCTTCATAACCCAGACAACCACGATCACTCACCTCGAGCCAGACACCCTGGAGTGCAAAGTCAAATGGGCCTTAGGAAGCATTACTATGAACAAAGATAGTGGAGGGATGGAATTCCAGTTGAGCTATTTAAAATCCTAAAAGATGATGCTTTGAAAGTGTTGCACTCAATATGCCAGCAAATTTGGAAAACTCAGCAGTGGCCACAGGACTGGAAAAGATCAGTTTTCCTTCCAATCCCAAAGAAGGGCAACACCAAAGAATGTTCAAACTACCACACAATTGTACTCATCTCACATGCTAGCTAAGTAATGCTCAAAATTCTCCAAGCAAGTCTTCAACAGTACATGAACTGAGAACTTTCAGATGTTCAAGATGGATTTAGAAAAGGCAGAAGAACCAGAAATCAAATTGCCAACATCCCTTGGGCCATAGAAAAATCAAGAGAATTCCAGAAAAAACTTCTGCTTCATTGACTATACTAAAGCCTTCGACTATGTGGATCACAACAAACTCTGGAAAATTCTTCGAGAGATGGAAATACTAGACCACCTTACCTGCCTCCTGAGAAATCTGTATGCAGGTCAAGAAGCAACAGTTAGAACTGAACATGGAACAACAGACTGGTTCAAAATTGGGAAAGGAGTATGTTAAGGCTATGTGTTGTCACCC
>NW_011494395.1:467141-480135 GCF_000754665.1 Bison bison bison | reverse complement strand
TTTCCAGTAGTCATGTATGGATGTGAGAGTTGGACCATAAAGAAAGCTGAGAACTGAAGAATTGATGCTTTCGAACTGTGGTGTTGGAGAAGGCTCTTGAGAGCCCCAACCAGTCAATCCTAAAGGAAATCAGTCCTGAATATTCATTGGAAGGACTGATAACCTGAAACTCCAATACTTTGGCCACCTGATGCGAAGAACTGACTCATTGGAAAAGACCCTGATGCTGGGAGAGATTGGGGGCAGGAGGAGAAGGGGACGACAGAGGATGAGATGGCTGGATGGCATCACCGACTCCATGGCCATGAGTTTGAACAAGCTCTGGGAGTTGGTGATAGACAGGGAAGCCTGGCATGCTGCAGTCCATGGGGTCGCAAAGAGTCGTTCATGACTGAGCAACTGAATGGAACTGAAATGAGTCAGAGGGTGCTTACAGTCAAAATAAGAGGGACTAAAGGAGTCTCCCTGCTCAATGTATCTCTGTTTTACTGGTGGATCTGGGGAACTGGGGTATGGAAGGATGCTAGTCATTCTGTCTTCCCCATATCACCTCGACTTTTTTGTCTCTTTTACTGATGTAGTGGTCACAGGACCAGGGCTACAGCTAGAGCTGAAAATAGGCATAATCCTATCCAAAAAGTACAACTGTGTTTCTGATCTGATCTGATTTCTGATCTGTCATAATTACTAAGAGCCTATTGGGGCAGGATGTGGCTTCAACCCACTGACAAAATTGGGGCTAACAGTGAAGGCAGCTATATGGCTTGGTGGTTAAGAGAGCCCACTAGTTCTGTACTATGTAAACTTACCTCATCTGAACAGAAGTGGACTGAGGGGGAGGCACAGGCCACACTAGTACTACTGCCTGCAGTACAGACCAGCATAGTCTAATAGCTCTTCCAAAGGCAAAAGAGTTTGGGTATAAACAGAGAGAAGGAGGAATAATAGCAGTTAACAGTAAAGTAATGAATAAATGAATTATGTAATAAGGAAAAATTCCCATATTACATCAACACCTTGAAAGAGGCTCAGAACAAGACATGATATTGCCTCAGCTGAATTATGTAAGATGCCTGAAAGGGTGAAGCCATATGTTTGCTGAGAACATGCCTGCTTTTGGAACTTGAGAAGATGGAATGAAAGCCTGCAAACCTGAGTGGTCTTGCCCCGGGAGACAGTCTCATACAATATGATGACGGACAGGAATGATTTTTAATGACTACTTTGGATTCCAGTAATGTGAACTTGTACTTTTGAACTTGTGTATCATTTTGATGGAAGGGGTCAGTGGCCAGATACCAGGGTTGGTGGGCTGTGAGAAAAGAGAAAAGAGAAAATATATATATTGGTCTCTGTCCCTGACTCCTGGCACAGAATTCCTAAAACCCTTTTAATTTTCTAAGTGATAAAAGCATCTTCTGTTCTAAGGAAGTGACACTGAATGGGCTCCTGCTTGACGACTAGATTTGTGGCTGGTCACAAGAAAGACCAAGCCATGATTAAAAACTTGGAATTTTCAGCTCCATCCATCAGAAAGAGAAGCCTCCATAAAATCCCAAAAGCATGGGGTCCAGAAAGCTTCCAGATTGGAAGCTGGAACACCAAGAGGAGGATACACATTAACTCTACAGGGACAGAAGTTTCTGCACTAGAGAGCCTCCCAGATCTTGCTTGATGTATTTCTGTATCTGGTTATCCATCTGTATCCTGTATCATATTCTTTAATACACTGACGCAGTTGATGCAAGTAAGAGTTCTGTGAGCCGCTCTAGCTAATTAATGCAATCTGATGAAGGGATCACTGGAACCCCCAATCTATCATCTACAGCGGGTCAGAAGATACGACACCACAAAACTCCTAGAAGAGAACATAGCAAAACATTCTCTGACATGAATCAAGCAATATTTTCTTAGGTCAGAATCCCAAAGCAACAGAAATAAAAGTAAAAATAAACAAATGGGACCTAATCAAACTTGTAAATGTTTGCACAGCAAAGGAAACCATAAACAAGATGAGAAGAACCTACAGACTGGGAGTAAATACATGCAAATGATGCAATCAATAAGGGCTTAATTTCCAAAATATACAAACAAGTCATACAACTCAATAACAACAACAACAAACAAACAACCCACCCAATCAATAAATGGGCAGAAGACCTAAATAGATATTTCTCCAAAAAAAACATACAGATGGCCAATAGGTACATGAAAAGATGCTCAGTACCACTAATTATTAGAGAAACGCAAATAAAATAGGAGATATCACCCCACACAAGTCAAAATGGCCACCATCAAAAAGTTTATAAATAATAAATGCTAGAGGTGTGGAGAAAAAGCAACCCACCCTCCTACAGTGTTGGTGGGAATGTAAATTGGCGCAGCCACTATGGAAACAGTACGGAGTTTCCTTAAAACACTAATAATAGAGTTACCATATGATTCAGCAATCTCACTCCTAAGCATATACTGGGAAACAATGAAAGCTCTAATTTGAAAGATACATGCACCTCCATGTTCATAGCAGCATAATTGGTAACAGTCAAGACATTTGGGACTTTTGGAAAAAACCCGTGTCCACTGACAGATGATTGACTTAAGATGTGGGGTATATATACTATGGAACATTACTCAGCCATGAGAGGATGAAGTAACATCATTTGCAGCAACATGAATAGACCTAGAGATGATCATAGTAAGCGAAGTAAGTCAAAGACAAATAGCATATGATATCACTTGTGTGTGGAATCTAAAAAAACAGTACAAATGAACTTATTTACAAAACAGAAACGAACTTGCAGATATAGAAAACAAATTAATGGCTACCAAAGAGAAAAGGATATATTTGGAGTGTCAGATTAACATATGCATACTACTGTATATAAAATAAATGACTAGGATTTACCTATAGCATAAGTACTATATGTCATATCTTGTAATGAACTATAATGGAAAAGAATTGGAAAAAATTAATATGTACTTATAAATGTACAATCACATGTAGAACTACTTTGCTATACACCTGAAACTAACACAGTATTGCAAATAGACTAAACTTCAACTTTGAAAAGAAGTGCAGGTAATAACTTGGGCTTGAGACTGGCATCTGAAGGAAGTGGGGGCATTCTTGTAAGGAAGGACTGGGCCTTTAACCTGTGGACCTGACACTATCTCCAAGCAGTCATTGTCAAAACTGAGTTAAATTGTAGGACACCTAGCTGCTGTCAGACACAGATTTGCTTGGTGTGGGGGGGAAATCCTCCCGCCTGGTAACCACAAGTGAAGTCCTGGTGCGAGTAGTAAAGGGAAGAAAGACATGGGAAGGGGAAAACTGAGTTTTCCCATTACAATTGCCTTCACAAGTAAGCATTGGGCAAACGTTAAGGTGCATATTTGTTTCACATATGAGCTGGTTTTCCTTATCTTGACCGAATCTGCCACCCAAGTGTCTTCCTACCTATAGTTACTGCACCATTTTTTCTCCAGTCTCGGAGCAGGGGATGTGAGCTAAGGGCCGGCGGGTGACCTGGCCCCAGGGCGGGCCGGCTCCCCGCCATCGTTCCTCCCGGACCACCAGGATCGGGAAAATTGCCCGACAAGCATTTAAGGAAGCCTGGAGCTTTGGCCCGCAGACTCCGGCTTTCAACATCAACAACACTGGCTGGAGCTGCACTTGCGCCTGAAGTTCCAGATAAGGCAAGATGGGGCTCCTCTGGTGCTGCGGCCATGACTCAGGGCGCGCATCAGAGCCTTGCAGGCCACCTCCAGGCGCTCGGGTTAGGCAGGGCTGTGCTCGATACGCCCCATGCTTTCCTCCTAGCCGGGGACACAGTGACAAGCTGATGTCTCTTAAGACAAGTTTCTGAGACAGAGTTTCCGTAGTGTAGTGGTTATCACGTTCGCCTCACACGCGAAAGGTCCCCGGTTCGAAACCGGGCGGAAACAGACGTGTTCTTATTTTTCCCCCGCTGGTTGACCTGGATCAGCAGTTCTTGACTCATTCCTGCCAGAACCCTGAGACTAGTTCAGCAGGCACCTTCGCAGACGTCGACCCTTTGAGTTTTTCGTTTTCTTTTCTGACACTGTAAATCTAAAACAATTTTGGCCACTTAAATGAAGTCAGAGATCCGATCCGGATCCCCTGGACCAAGTTCTGACTCGGGGCGGTGTCCTCTGCTCAGGCTCCGGACACTTCAGCCGGGACCACAACGGGCTGTCTCCTGCAGAGAATTTGCAAACCTGTATCAAAACCCAGCTATGTGCCTGACATTATCTCGCTTTAAGCTGACAGCGGGTACATTTACCCTGCAGTCCAGAGGAATGAACGGAACATCATTGCAGAGCCAGTGTCCCAAGTCACTCTGCTCTCTCACCACTACCAGACCCACCCTTCCCATTTCTATTCTCGTTTTAAGCTGTTTCCATGCATTCAATACTAAAGTTCCCAGTCATGGAGATGCTTCCTCCTTCCCTCCTCTGAGTCTTTTCCACAGGGAATCCTAAAGCCCTAAGGCCCAGGGTTCTGAATCAGGGAAAAACAATATACATTTTCTTTTAATTAAAAGTTATTTTCACACACATTCCTCCCACCCCCATTGGGCAGTTTGCACAGACACTTCTCCAAAGATAGAGGGATAGCAAATAATCATATCTAAATATATTCCACATCATTAATCATTAGGGAAATGCAAATTTAAAATACAATGAAATATCACTACACATCGTTTGCTCCTTGGAAGGAAAGCTATGACAAGCCTAGCTAGACAGCATATAAAAAGGCAGAACATCACTTTTCCAACAAAAGTCTGTATAGTAAAAGTTATAGTTTTTCTAGTAGTCATGTATGGATATGAGAGTTGTGCCATAAAGAAGGCTGAGCACGGAAGAACTGATGCCTTCGAATTGTGCTCCTGGAGAAGACTCTTGAGAGTCCCTTGGACAGCAAGGAGGTCAACCCAGTCAATCCTAAAGGAAATCAGTCCTGAATATTCATTGGAAGGACTGTTGCTGAAGCTGAAATTCTAATACTTTGGTTGCCTGATTCGAAGAGCTGACTCATTGGAAAAGATGCGGGTGCTGGGAAAGATCGAAGGCAAGAGGAGAAGAAGCCAGCAGAGGATGAGATGGTTGGATAGCATCACGGACTCAATGGACATAAACCTGAGCAAAGGATGGGAAGGACAAGAGTGCCTGGTATGCTGCAGTCCATGGGGTCACAAAGAGTCAGACATGGCTTAGCAGCTCAACAGAACAACAAATCACTGCACATATAAAACAGTGCATATGATACCAGATGTCCAGAATGTGGAGGGACTGGAACACTCATACACTGCTGAGGGGAATGTAAAATGTCACATCCACCTAGGAAAACAGTTAACAATATCTTGGAAAGTTCAACTACAATGATATGATTCAGCCATTCTAATCCCAGGTATTTACAAGAGAAAATTAAATGTGTGTGCATTGAATTGTACATGAATATTCATAGTAGCTTTATTTATAACAGCCCAAAGCTGGAAACAATACAAATGTCACTCAACAGGTGAAGATAAATTATGATTACATCCAGAAAATGGAATGCTACTCAGGAAAAATTATTATTATTACTCTTATGCTGGGTGAAAATTTCAATCAAAAAGTGTTGTATGATTCCATTTATATAAAATTGTAGAAAATGAAAACTATAATGACAGAAAGCAGAGCAGTGATTGCTTGATAAGAGGAAAGAGAATGGCAGGCAATAAGTATTAGAAAGGGAAAATCAGGAAGGGGAAACAATGCCTTTGCCCACCTTAACTGTGGCAGGGCTGTCATTATGACTTTCACTGGCCCTAGACACTTTGATCTTCGTGGAACCTCTCATACAAAATAATGTTTAAGTATTAAAATATTAATGTTGAAATATTTCAGTTCAATCACTCAGTCGTGTCTGACTCTTTGTGAACCCACAGAGTGCAGCACGCCTGGCTCCCCTGCCCATCACCAATTCCCAGAGCTTCCTCAAACTCATCTCCATCGAGTCGGTGATGCCATCCCAACCATCTCATCCTCTGTCATCCCCTTCTTCTCCTACCTTCCATCTTTCCCAGCATCAGGGTCTTTTCCAATGAGTCAGTTCTTCCCATCAGGTGGCCAAAGTATAAGCGCTTCAGCTTCAGCATCAGTCCTTCCAATAATATTCCAGTGATTTCCTTTAGGATTGTCTGATATTTTTAATTTAAATTTTATCTATTAATATAGTTTATTTACACATACCACAGATAATTGACTATAGTATATGATTATATAATATATAATTTATTGATATAAGATATTATACAGCTGCTTTGATATAAGTGGGTAAAGAATCTGCCTGTAATGTAGGACACAGAACATGAAGCTTCCATCCTGGGTGGGGAAGATCCCCTGAAGGACATGGCAATGCACTCCAGTATTCTTGCCTGGAGAATCCTGTGCCCACAGAAACCTGGAGGGCTACAGTCCTTGGGGTCACAAAGAGTCAGACATACCTGAGCGACTGAGCATAGTACATTAATATTAGATAAAAACGTTTGTAAAATTTTATTATGTTCTTTTGAATTTAAATGAATTTTTTAAATTAAAATATTTTGAATTAAAGAGTGGACACATTTTTGCAGGGGTATGCTTACGGTACCTAATGGGCAAGTCAGCCCCCCGTTGTAAAGATGCATTCACAGATCTATACATTTTGGCAACACTTACCAACCTGTACATCTTGAATATGTTCGCTTTGTTGTGTGTCAAGGATGCCCTAATACAGCTATTAATACTTGTTTTTAAATTTCTCAGAAGAAAAAACACATTTATTGAGATCTGTTCTGGATACTCATACAAATACGTATTTTTGTTTCTTATTAAAATTTTTGTATGAAATTAAAGTATGTATTCACAACATTGAATAACTTGGGGGTGGACCTTGGGTACAGTGTTAGTCTCAATTCATTGCCCTTAATTCACATTAAGGTGCAAGACTATTCTCTTGCTTTATTTATGTCAATTTATCACTTTCTTTGATCCTATTCCCCACTTCCACCCCCTCTCTAATGTGTTTGTTATGTATTATGAATCTGTATGTACCCTCGTAGGCTGTGGAGTTGTGCTGTATGTAACTGTTGCCTAATCTTGCCTATGTTTGTCACTTAGCATGTGACTCTGGGGTCTACCCAGGCTGCTGTATGCACTTTTAGTCTTTGTTTCTAGCTGATATAAATAATTCCACAGTGGGTACCCACTCATTTTACTTTTCTTCCCCCATTATAGATACTGGATTGTGACCCACTCCAGTGGATGACAAACAATGCCATCATAGATTCTTCTTTCCTTTTTATTGTATGTGTGTGAGTGTGTGTGTGTGAGTGTGTGTGTGTGTGTGTGTGTGTGTGTGGTTCAGTCGTGTCCCACTCTTCGAAACTCCATAGACTGTAGCCTTCCAGGCTCCTCTATCCGTGGAATTCTGGAATGGGTTTCCATTCTCTTCTCCATGGGAATCTTTCCAACCCAGGGATTGAAACCCGGTCCCCTACATTGCAGGCAGATTCTTTACCACTGAGCCACCAGGGAAGCCCAAATGCTATGTAAATTGCGGGGAGCGAGCTCCGCCCCTGGCAAAGGTCATGAGGAAGGAGGCTTGGCATACGCAAAGGCGGGATCAAGCCTCAGGAGTCTCCCTGGAAATTCTCAAGCAATCTACCCCCAAAACCAAAGTCTGCCTACTTTCTGCTTTGTGCTTTCACCTACACCTCTGACTTTACGGGGGGCTGTCCCCCACTACCTCTCTGAAAAAAGAGTTAGCTTACAGCTCCAGTTAATAATTCCTGGGTGTGACAGTGTTTCAACCTACAAACTCCCTTGGAAGTCCTCTAGCCTGCCTGAATAGGTTTTTCCGGCCACATGTGATTGCTCAGAGCCTCCAAACTGAGAGGCATGAGATGTTCTAAACTGTCTAAATACAGATTCCTTTGAGCAGTTAAAAGATTGATTAGAAATTGTATTGGTGAAGGGATTTTCACTTGTCGGGCCAATGTTTGCTGCTAAGTTTCCATATCCCTTACCTGCTGTGTCCCTGGCAGTGTATTGATTAATATAATTGGTGTAAGTAGTAGCTTTAATGTTTGTAACCTGGGACCCTTGAGTTAATTCTTTTTCTTGTTATAGCCCACCACACCTTTGCTCTGTAGGAATGCAACTTTATCTAATGCTTTTTGGAGGCTGGCGCCTGACTTTAGAATAATCCCCTTTAGAGAAAAAGGCCTCCGGCCCAGAAGATGATGCAAATCACCTAAACTTTTGCATATGATAAGTTTGCAGGAAGAAAGCTTGGCTTACTGCATGACTCTACCCCTTCCCCCATTATCCTCTATGCATAACTTAAGGTATAAAAACTACTTTGGAAAATAAAGTGCGGGCCTTGTTCACCGAAACTTGGTCTCACCATGTCGTTCTTTCTCTTACCTTCTGGCTGAATTATTCAGCCTCTTTTCTCCACTGAATTTCCTCACTGAGCTATCCTCATTCTATTACTCTTTATATCCTTAATTAACGTTTAATTAAGCAATTGTTTCCTGATCCTCGCCGACGCCGTCCCCGCTTCGAATTCCCTGGATCCACTGGGGCTGGACCCCGGCAGTAAATAGCTGTAAATACAATATAAATTCCATGTAAATAGTTGCTGGCTTGTAGGAAATTCAAGTTTTGCTTTTGGGAATTTTCTGGAATTTTTTTTTCCAACTATTTTTGATTCTTGGTTAGTTCACTCCAAGAATGTGGGATGCATGGGTAAGGAGGGCCAACTGTATTGTTATAAAACTGCTTGTATTAGTGAGGATGCAGAGACTGCTTATTCTTTACAGCATTGGTTACAAAATTAGAATTTTCTTAAATGAGAAGGAATTGGTTAGTGGTTACCTCATACCAACGTGGTAAAGAGTTTAAGTTGTGCCTGTGATTTCCAGAGGCATAAGCAAGAAGTGACCAAGTCAAGTTAGTCTCCCTTGTTTTGCAAAATAAGATAAATTAAGCTGCTCAGGAAATTTTCAAAGCCAGTCTTCATTTGTTCTTTAATTTAACAATTTCCCCCCTTCCAGTTTTATTGAGAAATAGTTGACATACAGCACTGTATAAGTTTAAGGTGTACAGCATAATGATTTGACTTATATACATCATGAAATGATTACCATAATTAGTTTAATGAACATCCATTACCTCATATAGATACAAAATAAGATAACATTAAAATTATGTTTTTTCCCTTGTGATGAGAACTGTTAGAATTTACTATCTTAAGTAACTTTAATATGTAACATACAGTAGTATTAATTATACTTATCACATTGTACATTACATCCCTTATTGTTCAGTCGCTCAGTTGTGTCCGACTCTTTGTGACCCAATGGACTGCAGCATGCCCCACCCTGTCCTTCGCCATCTCCTGGAGCTTACTCAAACTCATGTCCATTGAGTCAGTGATGTCATCTAACTATCATGTCCTCTGTCATATCCTTCTCCTCCTGCCTTCAATCCTTCCCAGCATCAGGATCTTTTCTAATGAGTCTGCTCTTCACATCAGGTGGCCAAAGTATTGGAGCTTCAGCTTTAGCATCAGTCCTTCCAATGAATATTCAGGGTTGATTTCCTTTAGGATTGACTGGGTTGATCTCCTTGCAGTCCAAGGGACTCTCAGAGTCTTCTTCAACAGCAAAATTCAAAGACATCAATTCTTCCATGCTCAGCCTTCTTTATGCTCCAACTCTCACATTCATACATGACTACTGGAAAAACCATACTCTTGAATAGACAGCTCTGTTGGCAAAGTAATGTCTCTGCCTTTTAATACACTGTCTAGGTTTGTCATAACTTTTCTTCCAAGGAGCAAGCATCTTTTAATTTCATGGCAGCAGTCACCATCTGCAGTGATTTTGGAGCCCAAGAAAATAAAGTCTCTCACCGTTTCCATTGTTTCCCCATCTATTTGCCATGAAGTGATAGGACCTGATGCCATGATCTTAGTTTTTTGAATGTTGAGTTTTAAGCCAGCTTTTTCATTCTCTTCTTTCTCCTTCATCAAGAAGCTGTTTAGTTCCTCATCGCTTTCTGCCATAAGGCTGGTGTCATCTGTGTATCTGAGGTTATTGATATTTCTCCCAGAAGTCTTGATTCTAGCTTGTGCTTCATCCAGCTCAGCATTTCTTATGATGTACTCTGCATATGAGTTAAATAAGCAGGGTGACAATATACAGCCTTGACATACTCCTTTCCCAATTTGGAACCAGTCTGTTATTCTATGTCCGGTTCTAACTGTTGCTTCTTGACCTGAGTATTGGTTTCTCAGGAGGCAGGTCAGGTGGTCTGGTATTACCATCTCTTTCAGAATTTTCCACAGTTTGCTGTGATCCACACAGTCAAAGGCTTTAGTGTAGTCAATGAAGCAAAAGTAGATGTTTTTCTGGACCTCTCTTGTTCTTTCCATGATTCAAGGGATGTTGGCAATTTGATCTCTGGTTCCTCTGCCTTATCTAAATCCAGCTTTCACATCTGAAAGTTCTCAGTTCATGTACTGTTGAAGACTTGCTTGGAGAATTTTGAGCATTACATTGCTAATATGTGAGATGAGTGCAATTGTGCAGTAGTTTGAACATTCTTTGGCATTGCCCTTCTTTGGGATTGGAAGGAAAACTGATCTTTTCCAGTCCTGTGGCCACTGCTGAGTTTTCCAAATTTGCTGGCATATTGAGTACAGCACTTTCAAAGCATCATCTTTTAGGATTTTAAATAGCTCAGCTGGAATTCCATCCCCTCCACTACCTTTGTTCCTAGTGATGCTTCCTAAGGCCCGCTTGACTGCACTCCAGGACGTCTGGCTCTAGGTGAGTGATCACACCATCGTGGTTATCTGAGTCATGTTGATCTTTTTTGTATAGTTCTTCTGTGTACTCTTGCCACCTCTTTTTAATATCTTCTGCTTCAGTTAGGTCTATACTGTTTCTGTCTTTTATCGTGCCCATCTTTGCATGAAATGTTCCCTTGGTATCTCTAATTTTCTTGAAGAGATCTCTAGTCTTCCCCATTCTATTGTTTTCCTCTATTTCTTTGCATTGATCACTGAGGAAGGCTTTCTTATCTCTTCTTGCTATTCTTTGGAACTCTGCATTCAGATAGGTGTATCTTTCCTTTTCTCCTTTGCCTTTTGCTTCTCTTCTTTTCTCAGCTATTTGTAAGGCCTCCTCAGACAACCATTTTGCCTTTTTGCATTTCTTTTTCTTGGGGATGGTTTTGATTACCACTTCCTGTACAATGTCACGAACCTCCATCCATAGTTCTTCAGGCACTCTGTCTATCAGATCTAATCCCTTGAATCTATCTGTCACTTCCACTGTATAATTTTAAGGGATTTGATTTAGGTCATACCTGAATGGCCTAGTGGTTTTCCCTACTTTCTTCAATTTAAGTCTGAATTTTGCAATAAGGAGTTCATGATCTGAGCCATAGTCATTTCCCAGTCTTGTTTTTGCTGACTGTATAGAGTTTCTCAATCTTCAACTGCAAAGAATATAATCAATCTGATTTCAGTATTGACCATCTGGTGATGTCCATGTGTAGTAATTATATTTATCATATTGCACATTATGTCCCTAGTACTTATTTAACTTATAACTGGAAGTTTGTGCCCTTTGACCATCTTCATCCAATTCTGCCTCTCCCTAGACTGCAAATCTAGTATTTTGCTTTCTCTTTAAGTTACTTTTTGAAAAATGTTATTTATAGTTTTTTTTTTTTATGCCAGGAGGTATGGCACGTGGGATCTTAGTTTCCCAATCAGGGATGGAACCTGTGGGCCCTGTACTGGAAGGGCGGAGTCTTAACCATTGACCAACCAGGGAAGTCCCTGATCTTTTTTTCTATTAGTTTGCTTGTTTTTGAGGTATATTTGATATACAATACTATGTTAGTTCCTGATGCACAACATATTCAGTATTTCTATACACTTCAAAGTGATTACCATCTGTCACTATACTAAGATACTACATTGTCATTTACTATATTCTGCACACTGAGCAAGCACAAGCACCATACTGTATATTTACACTCCTAATTCATTTACTTTGTAATTGGAAGTTTGTACCACTTAACCTCCCTCACCTATTCCTCTCCTCTAGGCCATCACCCCTTTGGTCTCAGTTATCAACTTTCTTAGGGTATGAATTTATTTTTATTACTTTTATACATTACCATCACCGACTCGATGCACATGAGTTTGGGTGAACTCCGAGAGTTGGTGATGGACAGGGAGGCCTGGCGTGCTGCGATTCATGGGGTCACAAAGAGTCGGACACGACTGAGCGACTGAACTGAACTGATACATTACCTAGTCAATAATTATCAAATGTTTTTAAAATTTAAAAATCCCATTAAGACTAAATAGAAAGAAGTGTATGCGACCTAACTTTAAGTGAAAATGTCAGTGGCTATTTTGTGGAATGGGTAGCCGAATTCAAGCATGCTAAAAAGAAAAAGACACACAATATCATGAGAAGAGAGTAGTCTAGTTATGTAAAGGCGAAGTTATAAACTTTTATTACACAGACAAAGAAGATATGGACACATTAACAAAATTACAAAAACGAGAATTTCTCCAAAAATTAATTGGTAGCGTGATTTCGCCTTCGTACTCCTGGGGGCGTCCAAGCTCCACCTAACCCCTCCTTCCTCGTTTTTTCCCGAAGGCTCCGAGGACCAGCAGCTGGGCAGCGCGCGAGCCAACCAAGACGCCCCGGGATGCCGGGACAGACCCGAAACCTGGGCCCCTGGGCCAGGCGCGCCGAGGAGGAGGAGGGCCGACTCGGAGGCAGGGACCGTGCACAAAAGCCACTTTCGTCGCTTTAACTGTTCAACCCTAGAACCCTAACCCAGGACCAGAAGCCTGAGACTTGGGCAAAAAGCGGCCTAGGTTTCCCGGAAGCCTGAGAGGTCCGGTAGC
>NW_011494395.1:462328-466907 GCF_000754665.1 Bison bison bison | reverse complement strand
GCCACACATCGGTGGGAGGGACATGGAGTACAGCGCAGGCAGCCTCCTGCTGGTGTCCCCAGCTAGGCCCCAGGAGCTGGAAATGACTCGGCCTTGTCCTTGCTCCCAGGCGAGTGGTAAGCCCATGGGTCGAACGCTTCTCACTCTTGTGCGTGTTCCAGCCGGGTCCAGTTTACTCAGCTCCTCCAGCTCTACCCTAATCCCAGTGTTAACTGCAGGTTGACATTTGCCATGGGCACTTGCCATCTACCTCTAGAAGGACTAAATCCTGTGCTGTTGCAGCTGCTGACCATCAACACCCTCTGATGTTGAGGGCAGGAATGAGGCGCTCTGTGCTGGGGTGGGGTGGGTGGAGAAAGGAAACTGGCAGGACAGTTCTTTAAATAGATATTTGCAGGAGCCGCCTTTACGAACCCAATTCTTTTTTGTAATTTATTTATTTACTTTTGGCTGTGCTAGGTCTTTGTTGCTGCACATGGGGTTTCTCTAGCTGTGGAGGGCAAGGGCTACTGCTACTCTTCACTGAGGAGCACCGGCTTCAGAAGCTGCGGCGTGTGGGTTCAGTAGTTGTGGTGGCTTAGTCGCTCTTTGGCATGAAATCCTCCCGGACAAGGGATTGAGCCCAGGTTCCCTTCATTGGCAGGCGGATTCTTATCCAATGTACCACCAGGAAAGTCTCATGAACCCAGTTCTTGAATCTCCTCATATCTAGAAAATCACTGAAATCCTTCAGGGTGATGACTGTTTTCATGATTAGCAGAAAGCTTCATGAGACTAGCAGAAACCTGGAAAAAAATATGCAATCAATTGCATATATTCCCCTTTCACCAAAATCACGTATATACTGACATTCCTCCTTGCTTCGTCGGAGCAGTTTCTCAGAGGCATCTGCGGTGTTGTTTACAGGCTGCAGTCATTTTGCTATCCCAGTAACTTACAAGGTCGTTTAACCATTTTAACGATCTTATGAGATAATCATATGGGTAGTTTTCCAGGTCACATGTCAAAACGTTACAGGTGAGGAAATAAGTTGTAAAGCGACGTGCCTGAGTTTCCATTCTAGTTATGGAGCTAGACCCAGACCCAGGTCATTTATACCGATTGTCCACAAATCCCTTTTTAAATCAGAGCATCTTGTCTTGGAGTCCTTGGAAGGGGGCGACTGTGAGGTTCCAGTTAAACAAGGGAATGTGAGTGCCAGCCCTACCATGGAAGAGGTGGATTGCCTGGCTTCTGACGACAGACTGAGGCAGAGGGGAGACTGAGGTGGGGGTGCCAGCAGTGCTCCTTGCTGCCTTACACACCGCTGCTCTGGCTGTAACCCTTGTAGAACACTCCCAGATACTCTAATGAAACCCTGAGGTGGGGCTAGTGCTGGAAGGGCATCTGAGCTTCCCATTTCGGAGGAATGGATTTAAAAATAAAACAAACCCCAAAACCCCTAAGAGTAGGAAGTGAGAACTTGACCCGCCATCTGGTTGAATCCAGTCACACTGGGAGTTGTTGGGGGCAGGCTGGATGGAGAGAGGAATGGTTTCTGAATAGATTCAATTCCCATCTCCTTCCAAGGAAAGACACCTGGACAAGAACAAATATCTTTCATAGAAGTCCAGGAATGGGACAAGGCAGAGATTTTGCAGCTAAAGGCAAATGAATGGGGTGGGTCCATGGACCTGAGCAATTACTATCAGGTTGGCTAAAGACCCAACAGAATCAGCTGCAACTTAGCACATAGTACCTAGGGACAAGGCCACCCCAACACATCTGAGAGCAGTAAGGTCCCAGATGCCAGCCACAGGGACCTGAGGTTGCCTCCTTTTTCTGCTACCTCTAGGCCATGGTAGCTGCAGCTTCCCCTAGATGCCACCTGGAGGGGATAAGAGAGTGTTCTGTTTGTCTATTGCTGTGTAACAAACTATTCCAGAGTCGGGAATTTGGAAAGAGAATGAGGGGAGAAGCAGTTTATCTCTGCTTCTGAATTTCAGCTGAGAAGACTTAGAGGCCAGAGGTGACTTGATGACTGGAGACTGGAATCATCTGAAAAAATTATCTATTTCTGCATAATCACCTTAAAATTTAGTGCCTTAAAATAACAATTTATTATTTCTCATGGTTCAGATGTGAATTCGGCTGGAGCCAGAATGATCAGTTTAGCCGTAAGCCTTTCTCCATGTTACTCTGGCAGAGTAACTGGTCTTCTTGCATGGCATGGAGTAGCAAGAGGGAATGCTTCAACCAAGGCAAGCAGAAGCTACAGATCTGTTAAAGCTCTCCCCTGAAAGTTATGTATCAGTACCTCCATTCCATTCTGTTGGTCAAAACAGGTCACGGGGCCAACTTGGATTTAAAGAGCGGGAAAATAGACTCTACCTCTTGAAGGGTAGTTTTCCAGGTCACATTTCAAAAGAGTTTATGGGGTGAGAGATATTGCTGTCATCTTTAGAAACACAGTCACTGCTACTACTTAAACAAGAACAAATGCAGAGATTTTTAACTGGACAGTTAAAGTTTCCCCATTTCTCCACATCTTGTAGGCTACAGGTTTAAGAACAGGTTAGGTCAGTTATAACAGAGGCTACATGTTTTCCTGTGCATTGTTGTTGTTCAGTTACCAAGTCATGTATGACTCTTCAACACTGTGAACTGCAGCATGACAGGCTTCCCTGTCCTTCACTATCTCTGGGAGTTTGCTCAAACTCATGTCCATTGAATCAGTGAAACCAGCCAACCATCTCATCCTCTGTTGCCCACTTCTCCTTGTGCCCTCTCTGAATGTAATGAGTAAATTGTGAGCCACTACACATGTACAAGCTAGATGTAGAAAAGGCAGAGGAACAAGAGATCAAATTGCCAACACCTGCTGGCTCATAGAAAGAACAAGAGAATTCCTGAAAAACATCTATTTCTGCTTCATTGACTCCACTAAAGCCTTTGAATGTGTGGCTCACAACAAACTAAGGAAAATTCTTAAAGAGATGGGAATACTAGACCACCTGACCTGCCTCCTGAGAAAGCTGTATGCAGGTCAAGATGCAACAATTAGAACCCGACATGGAAAATGGACTGGTTCCAAACTGGGAAAGGATTATGTCAAAGCTGTATATTGCCACTCTGTTTTTTATAACATATGCAGAATACATCATGCGAAATGCCGGGCTGGATTCTCACAAGCTGGAATCAGGATTGCCAGGAGAATAACCTCAGAAATGGAGATGATACCCTAATGGCAGAAAACCAAGAGGAACTAAAGAGCCTCTTAATGAAGGTGAAAGAGGAGAGTGAAAACCTGGCTTAAAACTCAACATTTAAAAACCTAAGATCATAGTATCTGGTCCCATCACTTCATGGCAAATAGATGGAGAAAAAATGGAAACAGTCACTTTCTTGGGCTCCAAAATCACTGCAGATGGTGACTGTAGCCATGAAATTAAAAGACGCTTACTTCTTGGAAGGAAAGCTGTGACAAACACAGACAGTGTATTAAAAAGCAGAGACATCACTGTCAACAAAGATCTGTCTCCTCGAAGCTATGGTTTTTCCAGGGGTCATGTAGTAGTGAGAGCTGGACCATAAAGAAGACTGAACACTGAAGAACTTATGCTTTTGAACTGTGGTGCTGGAGAAGACTCTTGAGAGTCCCTTGGAGATCAAACCAGTTAAATGAGGGCTTGAGATTTCAGATTTTGAGAGTCAGTTCCTAGGCAGGTTGATAAGAAGTCCAGGGTCCCCGAGGAGGAGAGAGGAGTCTGGGGCTCTCAAGGAGGAGAAAAGGACAAACTTTTTTTTTTCTCTCTACATTCCTTAGTCTTAGTCACATAAAACATTTTTTCTTTAAGCCCAGAACTGATGATTACACAACAAACAACTCAGTTTAAACTCTATACTAAAGATTATAGAACAACAATGTATCCTGTTTAAGGACAGTTTCTCCTTCCTGAAAACCTTCTGGCTAATCCTGTTATCTTAAAATGTAAATTGTGGGAGTGGGTCTAGTAGATCTTTACCAACTTGAGACATTCTTTTGATTTATTTTAATAAGTAATTAAAAAAGTATATGACTCTCTTGCTTAGACTAGTGAGGAGGGCACTCTCCATCCCCCTTCTGATGTCTGTGTCAGAAGCGTTCTCTGTCCCCTTTCCTACTTTAATAAAACTCTGCTACATAAAAGCTCTTGAGTGATCAAGCCTGGTCCCTGGTACCAAAGGTAAATCTTCTCCAGAGATCAGGAATCCGACACCGTTCACTGTAAGCTATCAATTTTAGGATCTGGACTTTTAGAAACAGGTCAGTTTGCGAGTTGGAAAACTGATTCTTCAACTTCAGTTTAGTTCAGTTCAGTCGCTCAGTCGTGTCTGACTTTTTGTGACCCCATGAATCACAGCACGCCAGGCCTCCCTGTCCATCACCAACTCCCAGAGTTCACCCAAACTCATGTGCATCGAGTCGGTGATGCCATCCAACCATCTCATCCTCTGTCATCCTCTTCTCCTCCTGCCCCCAATCCCTCCCAGCAT
Source organism: Bison bison bison (assembly GCF_000754665.1). Taxonomy (NCBI): domain Eukaryota; kingdom Metazoa; phylum Chordata; class Mammalia; order Artiodactyla; family Bovidae; genus Bison; species Bison bison. Next base: position 462,392 of record NW_011494395.1, on the reverse strand, counting down.
CAGGGTCTTTTCCAATGAGTCAACTCTTCGCATGAGGTGGCCAAAGTACTGGAGTTTCAGCCTC
>NW_011494395.1:401224-462228 GCF_000754665.1 Bison bison bison | reverse complement strand
CAGTCCAACTCTCACATCCATACATGACCCCTGGAAAAACCATAGCCTTGACTAGACAGACCTTTGTTGGCAAAGTAATGTCTCTGCTTTTGAATATGCTATCTAGGTTGGTCATAACTCTCCTTCCAAGGAGTAAGCGTCTTTTAATTTCATGGCTGCAGTCACCATCTGCAGTGATTTTGGAGCCCAAAAAAATAAAGTCTGACACTGTTTCCACTGTTTCCCCATCTATTTCCCATGAAGTGATGGGACCAGATGCCATGATCTTTGTTGAGCTTTAAGCCAACTTTTTCACTCTCCTCTTTCACTTTCATCAAGAGGCTTTTTAGTTCCTCTTCACTTTCTGCCATAAGGGTGGTATCATCTGCATATCTGAGGTTATTGATATTTCTCCCAGCAATCTTGATTCCAGCTTGTGCTTCTTCCAGCCCAGCTTTTCTCATGATGTACTCTGAATATACGTTAAATAAGCAGGGTGACAATATGCAGCCTTGACGTACTCCTTTTCCTATTTGGAACCAGTCTGTTGTTCCATGTCCAGTTCTAACTATTGCTTCCTGACCTGCATATAGGTTTCTCAAGAGGCAGGTCAGGTGGTCTGGTATTCCCATCTCTTTCCCACAGTTTATTGTGATCCACACAGTCAAAGGCTTTGGCATAGTCAATAAAGCAGAAATAGATGATTTTCTGGAACTCTCTTGCTTTTTCCATGATCCAGTGGTTGTTGGCAATTTGATCTCTGGTTCCTCTGCCTTTTCTAAAACCAGCTTGAACATCTGGAAGTTGACAGTTCACTGAAGCCTGGCTTGGAGAATTTTGAGCATTACTTTACTAGCGTGTGAGATGAGTGCAATTGTGCAGTAGTTTGAGCAAGAGAAGGCAATGGCACCCCACTCCAGTACTTTTTCCTGGAAAATCCCATGGATGGAGGAGCCTGGTAGGCTGCAGTCCATGGGGTCGCGAAGAGTCGGACACGACTGAGCGACTTCACTTTCACTTTTCACTTTCATGCATTGGAGAAGGAAATGGCAACCCACTCCAGTGTTCTTGCCTGGAGAATTCCAGGGACAGGGGAGCCTGGTGGCTGCCGTCTATGGGGTCACACAGAGTCGGACATGACTGAAGTGACTTAGCATAGCATAGCATTGAGCATTCTTTGGCATTGCCTTTCTTTGGGATTGGAATGAAAACTGACCTTTTCCAGTCCTGTGGCTGAGTTTTCCAAATTTGCTGGCATTCTTCAACTTAACTGGCTGTATATCTTGGACACACTGTTTAAGCTTCCTATGTTTCAATTTTCTTATATACAAAATGTACTAATATTATTCTCACTTTACATGGGGCTTGCAAAACTTAAGTTTAAAAACTTTGGCTTTAATAGCTCAAAAATTTTGATGATTGTGAGAGTGAAAACTTTGATCTAGACTTTTTAGGCAATCAGTGACTTGGCCTTATTTCTGACAAAAGAAGAAGGAGAGGATAAAATTTGGGAGTGGTCTGAGGCAGTATGTTCTTGGAGAAGAGGACATTTGAGTGATTCATGCATGTGAAAAGGAGGGACACAGAAGTCTGGAGAGGTGTGTTCCTCCTGGTACTTAAAATTAGACCTGAGATCTAATCCTAGCATCATTCATTAGTACCTAGTCTCATTATTTTTTGGCAGTCTTGAGTAGAGTTCACTTTACACATTACTTTAAAAAATTTTTCTTATTGTAAAATACATATAAAATTTATCATCTTAGATGAACCCTTAAAAAGGTACAGTTCATATTGTTGTGTGACCATCACCCTTATCCATTTCCAGAATCCTTTTCATCTTGCAAAACTGAAACTCTGTACCTATTAAACAATATCTCCCCATCCCCATTACCTGTGCCCCCCCAGCCCCCATCTGTACAATTCTACTTTCTGCTTCTGTGATGTTTGATCATTAACGACCTCATATAAATGGAATCAGTATTTTCAGTATTTTTCTTTTTGTGACAGGCTTATTTCATTTAGCATAATGTCTTCAAGGTTCATTCAATGTTATAGCATATGTCAGAATTTCATGCTTTTTTAGGGCTAGTAATATTTCATTGTATAAACTTCACATTACTTTTTGTTATATCAAGAACTTTGGCCCTTTATAACATGCTTCTTATATTTTGCACACAGGAAGGGTCACCATACATAGTCGGGTCAGTGTTTTCCCTCTAGGATTTCAGTTCACCTTTTCAAAGGAGGAAGTGAAGGCAGAACAAAGACAGGAGTGACAATGGACTAAAATAATCATTCAAGTGAGTAGTTATTTCCTGGACAGTATTCCTGGCTAGATCTGTAACACAGCAGGCCCCCAGAGCTAAATTAAGGAGTTAGATTTGGGGAAAGGGGGTTATCAACTCATGTATTTATTGGTAACAGCTTTATTGAGATATAATTCATAGACCATACAATTCATTCATTTAATGTTATTTAATTCATTCCTTTAACGTCATGACTTTTCACATATTCAGATTTGTATAACTGGTATCACAAAATCTTAGAAAATTTTCATAGTCCCTGAAAGAAATCTTGTACCAATTTGCCATCGTCCCCAGTTCCCTCCTCAGCCCTGTGAAACCGTTAATCTACTTTCTGTCCATACAGAGATGCCTGTTCTGGAAATTTCACGTAAATGAAATCATATAATATGTGGTTCTTTGTGACTGGCCTCTTTCACTTAGCTCAAGGTTCATCCATGTTGTAGTGTGTATAGATAATTCACTTCTTTGCTTACCAGAGGAGAGAAATAATAGCAGGAATTCACTTCTTTTTATTATTCAATAATATTCCATTCTGTTGATTATACTGCATTTTATCTACTCATCAGTTTTTGGACATTAGAGTTGTTCCTGTTTTTTAGCTATTATGAGTATTGCTGCTTTGAATACTCATGTCTAAATTATGTGGACCTATGTTTTAATTTCTCTTAGGTATATACCTAGAGGTGGATTTTTAAAAAATATTTTTATTTTATAATGGAGTATAGTTGATTTATAATGTTGTGTCAGTTTTAGACAAACAGCTGAGTGATTCAGTTATACATATATCCCTTCTTTTTCAGATTCTTCTCCCATATATGTTGTTACAGAATACTGAGTACAGTTTTCTGTGCTATACAGTAAGTCCTTGTTGATTATCTGTTTATATACATATGTGTGTGTGTATATATATGTGTGTGTGTGTGTGTATGTATGTGTATATATATATATAGAGAGAGAGAGAGAGAGAGAGAGTAGTGTGTACACGTTAATCCCAAACTCCTAATTTATCCTTCTCCTGCAAGGAGTTAGGTTTTATAGGACCAGAAAATGAATTTAGGAAACTAAACTAACTGTTCACTTCTTTTTGTATTCTTATTTAAAACTGTAAAGGAGATTGGAGATACATGCTGAGGTGGCAAGCACTGAACGTTCTCTACAAGCCACCATGAGACAGAGAGAGGGGAAGGATGGCACACACTTTTAGCAACTGGAGCAGATGTTAGGAGAGTTTCTACTCTAAAGGCGTTTTCCTCTGAGTAGTTCCCACTCTGTGAGGTCAGATGAGACCCTGGACAGCCCAGAACACAAGGACCCTCCCCCCCGTATCCCCACAGACCCCTGTCAGTGTGGGCTAGTCTCTGATTCTCCTCCCCTGCCAGGACTGGACCCTGCCAGGGCCTTTCCCCATGACCAGCCTCTGAGGAGGCGGAGCTTTCACACATCTGACCCCAAGGGCCAGCGGGTCTCTGGGAGAGCTGCCTGGAGTTCACCGCATCACACCTTATCTGGCTCAGGAGAATCACTCTTGATCTACTCATCACTATTTCTCACCAAGATTTTCCCCTAAAGCAACTCCACGGGGGGAGCTATTTCCCTGAGTACACAGCGACCCCGACACATTAATCACGTCTTTCTGGGCAGAGGTGGTGGCAATCCTCCAACAAGAAGTTGAAGTTCCTTTCCTGTTCTGGACTGAACAACTAGATTTTCTTGGCTCTTAGAGTCTCTCCTGTCTCTCCTCCCCACTCCACGCCCAACCCCATTCCGGCTTCCTTTTATTTATTTTTTAAAATTAATTAATTTATTTTAATTGGAGGCTAATTACTTGACAATATTGTAGTGATTTTTGCCGTACATTGACATGAATCACCAGCTTCCTTTTAAAAGTTGACTTTGTCCCTGACTCTGGACTTTAATGCTGACGTCATTTAAGGATTTGGAGACAATGGGCAAAATATTTCTTCCTTTGTAGTGTAGGCGGACTAGTGGGAAAACTAATCTCCACTAGAGGGAGACTTCATCTTAAGAAAGAAAACGATATGGAATTTGTGATGTTTAATGGAAGTAGATAAAATATAGAACATGTAGCTGCTGCTGCTGCTGCTAAGTTGCTTCAGTCGTGTCTGACTCTGTGTGACCCCAGAGACGGCAGCCCACCAGGCTCCCCCGTCCCTGGGATTCTCCAGGCAAGAACACTGGAGTGGGTTGCCATTTCCCTCTCCAATGCATGAAAGTGAGAAGTGAAAGTGAAGTCGCTCAGTCGTGTCCGACTCCTGTCGACCTCATGGACTGCAGCCCACCAGGCTCCTCCATCCATGGGATTCTCCAGGCAAGAGTACTGGAGTGGGTGCCATAATTCATTTATATAGCTGTTGCATTTAGCCAACTGTCTCTTCTTTAAAAAAAAAAAAAAGCTGTTATTTCCACATTATTTTCACAATGATAATTCATTTTATGTAGGAATTTTTGTTTTTAACTTAATTTTATAATTATGTAAAATATTTACATAATTACTTAAATATTTACATAATTTACTTCCCTGGTGGCTCAGATGGTAAAAGCCTCTGCCTACAATGCAGGAGACCTGGGTTCTATCCCTGGGTCAGGAAGATCCCTTGGAGAAGGAAATGGCAGCCCACTCCAGTATTCTTGCCTAGAAAATCCCATGGACAGAGAAGCCTGGTAGGCTACAGTCCATGAGCTTGCAAACAGTCAGACATGACTGAGCGACTTCACTTTCTTTTACTTTTCTTTAATTTTATAATTATGTACAATATTTACGTATTTTTCATGTGTGATATTTGGGGGGCTTCCCTGGTGGCTCAGTTGGAAAAGAATCTGCCTGCAATGTGGGAGACCTGGGTTTGATTCCTGGGTTAGGAAGATCCTATGGTGAAGGGAAAGGCTACCCACTCCAATACTCTTGCCTGGAGAATTCCACAGACAGAGAAGTCTAGTGGGCTACTGTCCACAGGGTCGCAGAGTTGGACACGACTGAGTGACTAAGCACACGCACAAAATATTTACATGGTTCTAAAATCAACTGTACAAAACAAAGTATATTCAAACAAGTTTATCTTCTGTCTTTTCTGCATTATTTCTCCTCTCTCTAAAGGTAATCACTAATCATACCACTTATTTTTCCTACGTTATTTTTTCTATTAGAAACACACGTGTTTATCAGTTCAGTTCAGTCAGGTAGCTCAGTCATGTCCCACCCTTTGCGACCCCATGACTGTAGCATGCCAGGCTTCCCTGTTCATCACCAACTCCTGGAGATTACTCAGACTCATGTCCACCAAGTAAGTGATGCCATCTAACCATCTCATCCTCTGTCGTCCCCTTTTCCTCCTGCCCTCAATCTTTCCCAGCATCAGAGTCTTTCCTAATGAGTCAGTTCTTCCCATCAGGTGGCCAAAGTATTGGAGTTTCAGTTTCAGCATCAGTCCTTCCAATGAATATTCAGGACTGATTTCCTTTAGGATGGACTGGCTGGATCTCCTTGCTGTCCAAGGGACTCTCAAGAGTCTCCTTCAACACCACGGTTCAAAAGCATCAATTCTTGGGCACTAAGCTTTCTTTATAGTCCAACTCTCACATCCATACATGATGACTGGAAAAACCATAGCTTTGACTAGACGGAACTTTGTTGGCAAAGTAATGTCTCGCTTTTTAATATGCTGTCTAGGTTGATCATAACTTTTCCAAGGAGCAAGCGTCTTTTAATTTCATGGCTGCAGTGATTTTGGAGCCCAGAAAAATAAAGTCAGCCACTGTTTCCACATCTGTTTGCCATGAAGTGATGGGACCAGATGCCATGATCTTAGTTTTCTGAATGCTGAGTTTTAAGCCAACTTTTTCACTCTCCTCTTTCACTTTCTTCAAGAGGCTCTTTAGTTCCTCTTCGCTTTCTGCCCTAAATGTGGTATCATCTGCACATCTGAGGTTATTGATATTTCTCTGGCAGTCTTGATTCCAGCTTGTCCTTCATCCAGTCCAGCATTTCTTATGATGTACTCTGCATATAAGTTAAAGCAGGGTGACAATATGCAGCCTTGACGTACTCCTTTCCGGATTTGGAACCAGTCTGTTGTTCCATGTCCAGTTCTAACTGTTGCTTCTTGACCTGTATACAGATTTCTCAGGCGGCAGAGCAGGTGGTCTGGTATTCCCATCTCTTTAAGAATTTTCCACAGTTTGTTGTGATCCACACAGTCAAAGGCTTTGGCGTAGTTAATAAAGCCAAAGTATTTATTAAATAAATCATTTTTATTAAATACTTTTTTTATTAAATAAATACTTTTTTATTAAATAAAGCAGAAGTAGATGTTTTCCTGAAACTGTCTCGCTTTTTCAATGATCCAACAGATGTTGGCAATTTGATCTCTGGTTCCCCTGCCTTTTTTTATATCTCCTTTTAAATATAAACAATAGCGCACTATTCACATGTCCTCCACCTTTCTTTATTCACTTTAAAGTATTTCTTGGTGATCACTCCATAGCAGCATCTTCCTCACTGCTTTTTTACAGTAAAAAGTACTGTATAGTACTCCTTTTTGTGGAGGTACCATATTACTGACAGACAGTTGGGTTGTTTCCAGTCTGTAGCTATTACAAATAATGTTGTATACAATAGTGTATACTTTTCATACTTCTGTTAGAGTATCTTTGGGATGGGTTTCTAAAAATGGATTGCTTAATCAAAAGGCCCTGATAATCGTGCTAGTTAGATACTATCAAAGTCTCCATTGTGGAGGCTGTACCATTTTACATTTCCGTACTCAGCATATGAGAATGCCTGCTTCCTCACAGACTCATCAGCAGAGTATGTTATCAAAGTTTTGGATGTATTCAGTCTCCTGGGTAAGATGTGCTATCTCCATGTACTTTTAATTTCCATGTTTTTAAAATTATGAGCAATACTGAACATTTTTCCTATGATTAACAGAAATGTGTATGTCTTTCTCTGTGATAGGCTCATTTTATCAATTCATCTGTGGAGATGAGCATACATTTTTTTTTACCTTGGATCCATTAATATGATTAACTACATTAATGAATTTCCTCTGACTCTCCATTTTTGCATACATGGAGTATTATCCACTTGTTTATGATACAAATTTTTTAATGTATTATTTGCTTCTGTTTACTAATATCTTATTTAAGATTTTTATATCAGTATTAGCAAGTGAAGTTGATCTATACTGTTTTTTGTTTAGCCTTTGTCATGATTCCAAAATTTAGGTTTGGGAATCAATGTTACACTCACTTCGGAAAATGAATTTGAAAATGTTGGTCTTTTGAAGCTAAGGATTTATTTTTTTAGGTTTGATATTATCTTCTGTGAAACTATCTGGGTCTGTTTTCTTTTGTGGGGTAACTCTAATCAGTTTCTCTAATTCTTTTATGTTAAATCGTCTGTTTTTACTTTGTGTCCACATGAATCAATTCTATTAAATTGGGATTTTACACAAAATTATATACTTAATGTAGATTTTCAAACATATTTACATAGACTATTTTAAAAGTTCCTCTTCTATGTCTCTTTCTTTCTAGTTTTATGTATTTGTGGTGAAATTCCCCCCTCCCTGTTTTTTGAGTAGTTCTGCTAAGAAGTTGTTAGTTTTTTCAAATAAACATTTTTGGATTTATTTGTTAGTTCTACTTTTGTTGTTGTTTTCAAACCCATTAGTCACTGACTTTCTTTTGACTTATTTCTTCCTTTTGCTGTTATTTGGTTTGCTTTGCTTTTTCCCTTAATTTTTTGAGTCATAATGTTTATTCATTTATTTTTGCTTTTAAACTTTAATTAATTTTTTATTATAAATCTTTCTCTGACAGCTGTTTTACCTATTTCCCATAGTTCTTGTTTTCATTATTAATATTTTCAATTTGTTTTGCATTTCTCCTTTGACCCAGAAGTGGTTAACAGCAGGTTTTTAAATTTCCCACTTGGAAATTTAAATTGGACTTTATTGAGATTTTTTTCTGTGGCCAAAAATGTTTCCAGATGGCACAGGTGATAAAGAATCTGCCATGTAGGAGACTCAAGAGACTTGGATCCCTGGGTCAGAAGGAAATGGCAACCCACTCCAGCATTTCTTGCCTGGAAAATTCCAAGGACAGAGGAGCCTGGTGGGCTACAGTCTGGGGTCACAGAGAGTCGGACATGCCTGAGCACACACATGCCATGCCAGAAGATGAATGTACACGTTGCTGTGATTTTTGTGAGTCAAAGATATGCATTTGTTGGTGTGTGTGGGGGTCCATATTCTCTATTATCAAGTTTCAGAGTTTAATATATTTTAAATATGCCTTATTTATTGTGTTGTTTAGGTTATCTTATCTGTACTAATTTCTTGTCATTTTCTCTCCCTAGATCTGAGAAATTTGTTAAAGTTCCTGTTATTATTAATGTGTTTCTGTTTCTCCCATTTTAAGTATAATTCTGATTTTTTAATTGTGGTAAAAATTTCTTTATTTCTTTTAAACCTTTTAAGTCAGAATCCTACTTTCTTGGATAATCACAACTGCAACCCCTGCTTAAATTACAGAAAAAATTCTGGTACATTTTTAGTCATTTATTTTTAGGCTTCCTGAATCTCTTCAATTTAGATATATTTCTTTTATACAGCATAGTGTTGGAATTTGCTTTGGTAGTCAATATGAAACTCATTTTAACAGGTGAGGTAAGCTTATTTATATATTTACTGATGTAGTCAATATGTCTGGCCTTAGATCCGCCTTACTTTTTTTAAAAAGTTGTTTATTTTTGGTTGCACTGAGTCTGTGTTGCTGCGTGCAGCCTTTCTCTAGTAGCTGAGAGTGGGGGCCACTCTTTGACTGGCATCCGAGGGCCTCTCCCTGCACTGGCGCTCCTTGTTGTGGCGCATATGCTCTGAGAGCATGGGCTTCAGTGGCTGTGGCATGGGGGCTCAGCAGTTCTGGGGTAAAAACAGGCTTAGTTGCTGTGTGGCAGGCGGAATCTTCCCCCACCAGGGATCGAACTAGTGCCCCCTGCATGGCATGGCAGATTCTTATCCACTGTACTACCAGGGAAGTCCTGCCTTACGGTTTTATGTTACATATTTTTTGTATATTTAGGTCTCTCACCATATGATCTATTTCATTTGCTTCCTCCCTCCTTTTTAAACATATCTTCTGATATTTAAAAGAGTTTATATTTTTGTTCTAATGGTTACCTTTATCCTAATACTTTTATTATATAATACGTAAGTTCTGTCTCTTTTTGGCTATTGTCTATATGAGCATGTGAGATGATCAAAAATGTATATATTGGTCTCTGCCCACGTTTTTTCCACACAGCTCCTGACCCTGGTAAATACCTAAGTGATAAAGGCTCTGCTGCTGCTGCTGCTAAGTCACTTCAGTCGTGTCCGACTCTGTGTGACCCCATAGACAGCAGCCCACCAGGCTCCCCCGTCCCTGGGATTCTCCAGGCAAGAACATAAAGGCTCTAGGAGCATCTTTTATGCTAACATTTGGTGTTTGATCCTGGCTCCTAACAGAGTGCTTGGAATTTCCTGGGTAATAGGGGTGCTTTTGTTCCCAGTGAGGTGATTCTTGGTGGGCTCCTGGATGAAAGCTGATCACAGAAAGACCAAATTGTGATTAGAGACTTAGAATTCAACCCCACCCCCATTCTCTGTACAAGGGAGAGGTGCTGGAAGTGGAGTTAAGGATGGATTAGACCTGTGTGATAAAGCCTCCATGGAAATCCCAATAAGATAAGTAAGGTTTGGAGAGTTTCCAGGGAGAGTGGCAGGCCTGCAGAGGATATGGGAGCTCCACACTGCTTCCCACACACCTTTCCTGAGCATCTCTTCCATCTGGAGGTTCATCAGTATCCTTTATCATATTCTTTTAAAGAAATTTTATTTTGGCTGTTCTGGGTCCTTGTGGCAGCACACAGGCTCTTTGTTGCATCATTCGGACTTCTCTTTTTGTGCCACGCAGACTTAGCTGCTCTGTGGCACGTGGGATCTTAGCTGACCGACCAGGGATTAAACCCAAGTCCCTTGCACTGCATGGTGGATTCTTCACCACTAGACTACCAGGGAAGTCCCCTGTCATTGCCTTTTATAAAAAGCAGTAAAGAGTACTTTCTTGAGTTCCGTGAGCCATTCTAGCAAATTACCTAAACTCAAGGAGGGGATTATGGGAACCTCTGACTTACAGCTGATTGATTAGAAGCACAAGTAGCAACCTGGACTTGGCAATTGGGATCTGAAGGGTAGGAGGGCAGGCAGTCTTGTGGGACTGAGCCCTTAACCTGTGGGGTCTGATGTTGTCACCAGATATTATCTCCTTGAGCTAAATTGTAGGATACCCAGCTTGTGTCATGGAATTACTTGTATGGGTAACCCTCCCCCCGCCACATCTGGTGTCAAAAGTGTTAATAAGATAGTAGTGTGAGAGTAAAGGAGGACTGAAGTTTTTCCTAATATACAGAGCAATATTGAAAAACTACCTAGGAATCTCTTAACCCCACCTCTCCACCTGCCCACCTATTGAATTCCTCTAGCATCTTCATATGTGGTACTTAGTGTGTGTGGACTCAGTCACGTCCAACTCTTTGCAGCCCCATCGCAGGAAAGAAAATAGGGTCAGAAATTTGTAATCTATAGAGAATTTTTGAAATCGTTTATATATTTGCAGCCAAAATTTTCAGTATTTACTGTGTACACAACTGTGTCTTCAGTTCCTATAAAAATATATAGAAAACAGGAAGTTTAAATACTTCAAAGACGGGCCAATAGCTGGTTGGATAAGATCCTGTTAGCTCAGGAAAACAGGCAAAAGCCAAGTCTCCACTCTAAGACCCATCATCACCTGCCCCAGTGAAATAGCATGCAGGGCACTTTGGAGCCATCTGGAAGAAACCTTCAAGAGCTGTTCACTAAACTATGTAATAGATGAGATGATACCACTCTAATGGTAGAAAGTGAAGAGGAACTAAAAAGCCTCTTGATGAAGTGAAAGAAGAGAGTGAAAAGCTGGCTTGAAATTCAATTTTCAAAAAACTAAGATCACAGCATCTGGTCTCATCACTTCAAGAAAAAAATAGAAGGGGAAAAAGTGGAAGCAGTGACAGATTTTATTTTCTTGGGTTCCAATATCACTGTGGAAGGTAACTGCAGCCATGAAATTAAAAGACGCTTGCTCCTTGGAAGAAAAGCTATGACAAACGTAGACAGCACATTAAAAAGTAGAGACATCACTCTGCCAACAAAGATACATATAATCAAAGTTATGGTTTTTCCAGTAGTCATGTATAAATGTAAGAGTTGTACTATAAAGAAAGCTGAGTGCCGAAGAATTGATGCCTTAGGATTGTGGTGCTGGAGAAGACTCTTGAGAAGCTGAAGCTCCAATCCTTTGGCTACTTGATGCAAAGAGCTGACTCATTAGAAAAGAACCTGATGTTGGGAAAGACTGAGGGCAAAAGGAGAAGAGGGCGACAGAGGATTGAGATGTTTAGATAGCATCTCGGACTCGATGCATATGAACCTGAGCAAACTCTCGGGGGTGGGAAGGACAGGGATTCCTGGCATACTGCAGCCCACGGGGTCTCAAATAGTCGGACACGACTTGGCGACTGAAAAACAACAACAACCAAGTTTTTACTATTGAGGCAACTAATGATTCTTCTGGTTTTAAAATTGCCATGGGGGGAATTCCCTGGCCATCCAGTGGTTAGGACTGAGATTTCACTGCCAAGGGCCTGGGTTCAATTCCTGGTTGGGGAACTAAGAGCCTGCAAGCTGCATGACAAAAAAGGGGGAAAAAAATTGCCATAGGAAGTAAAAATACACTGAAAGTTCAAGTAGAAACTTTTGACTGTTACCAGTTAGAAAGCACTAAATGAGATAGTTTACCTAACAACACAACTTTTCTTTAATGTCTGGGAAGAGATGCAGGATAAAAGCAAACTTGAAGATCTAACCAATCTATCAAGGCTTCAAGATCTCTGATACATGGTTGGAGAGGGAATGACCTCTAGAAAGCAATTTGGCAGTATCTATCAAATTGCACATAACTTTTGACTTCACAATCTTATTTCTATAAATTTATCATACAAATATACTCACACAATGAAAAATAACACATGTACAAAGTTAGTCATTGCTGCATTGTGATAGCAAAAGCTTAAAAACAAACTAAATGTTCAACAACAGGAAACTGGTTAGATAAATTATAATACATCATCAGTGTGATACTATGCAGCTGTAAAAAAGCAAGGAACCTCTTTATGCACTAATATTTAATGATATTCAAAATATATCTTTTGATCTTAAAAACGAAGTAGTATGTATGCTGTGATATATGAAAAAGGTAATGAATAAAATATATTTTTCTATGTATTATTTCTATCCTTTAAAAAATTTGTTTTATTTTTATTTCATTTTGTGAAGCATGTGGGATTTCAGTTCCCTGATCAAAGAACAACTGTGCCCCTTGCATTGGGAACATGGAGTCTTAACCACTAGACCGCCAGGAAATCCCTACTATTTCTATTCTTGAATATGCACAAAAGCATGGAAAACTACACAGAAAACTGATAACTGACTGTGGGCAAGTTATTACCTATTTGTTTAAAAGAAGATCCGCTGCTTCAAAGCAAAAGTTTTACCTTCTATGGTCTCTCTCCACTTAAACTAACCAGCATTCTTTCTGTTCTTCCCATTCCCTCCTGCTGCATTAGTTAAGACTCTTTCTCATAAGGTTGCAAGAAAGGTATGAACCCAAGTTATCTCAGGATGGTGGCTGTCAGTGAGGAAGCAAATCAGTTGGCTGATTTGCAGAGGAAAAAGAGATGGAGGAAAAAAATCTCCCTTCCTGATCATGTTCTATCGTCCAGATTCTAATACCCTCTGAGACCCAAACTATACTATCTACTTTTGAAATCTGTTATGAATATCCTATAACTTTATAAAAAATTCCCCCCTTTTCTGTTTCAGGTAACCTGAATATGTATTTCTGTTTACTGGGCAGTCTTGAGCCAAATTAATGCTAAAATTATTGAACACTCACTATGCATCAAGCACCTACTAGGCATGTTATGTATGTTTAATGCTCAAAACTAAAATTATGCTCATTTCACACCATAAGGGTACTCAGATCCAGGAGGATCAACTAACTTATCCAAAGTCACACATTTAGGCAGAACTAGAATTTAATCCATGCAATCTGATTCCAGTGCTCAAGGTGGTAGCTGCCCTCAATTATACAGTTCGTACATTTCCTCTAGACACAAAGTAAGTTTGTTGTTCAATGGCAGATTATCCCAATCCAAATAAAAGATTTCCTAATGGTCTAAGGAACAGTATGAAAAGGCAAAAAGAAAGGACACTGAAAAATGAACTCCCCAGGTCGGTAGGTGCCCAATATGCTAGTGGAGATCGGTGAAGAAATAACTCCAGAAAGAATGAAGAGACAGAGCCAAAGCAAAAACAAAGCCCAGTTGTGGATGTGACTGGTGATAGAAGCAAGCTCTGATGCTGTAAAGAGCAATACTGCAGAGGAACCTGGAATGTCAGGTCCATGAATCAAGGTACATTGGAAGTGGCCAAACAAGAGATGGCAAGAGTGAACATCGACATTTTAGGAATCAGTGAACTAAAATGGACTGGAATGCCATTATATCTACTACTGTGGGCAAGAATCCCTTAGAAGAAATGGAATAGCCATCATAGTCAACCAAAGAGTCTGAAATGCAGTACTTGGATGCAGTCTCAAAAATGACAGAATGATCCCTGTTCATTTCCAAGGCAAACCATTCAGTATCACAGTAATCCAAGTCTATGCCCCAACCAGTAATGCTGAAGAAGCTGAAGTTGAACGGTTCTATGAAGACCTACAAGACCTTCACAAAAAACTAAAAGACGTCCTTTTCATTATAGGGGACTGGAATGCAAAAGTAGGAAGTCAAGAGATATCTGGAGTAACAGGGAAGTTTGGCCTTGGAGTACAAAATGAAGCAGGGCAAAGGCTAACAGAGTTTTGCCAAGAGAACACACTGGTCATAGCAAACACCTTCTTCCAACAACATAAGAGAAGACTCTACACATGGACCTCACCAGATGGTCAACACCAAAATCAGATTGATTATATTCTTTGCAGCAAAAGATGGAGAAGCTCTATACAGTCAGCAAACACAAGAACGGGAGCTGACTGTGGTTCAGATCATGAACTCCTTATTGCCAAATTCAGATTTAAATTGAAGAAAGTAGGCAAAACCACCAGACCATTGAGGTATGACCTAAATCTAATCCCTTAAAATTATACAGTGGAAGTCAGAAATAGATTCAAGGGATTAGACCTGATAGACAGAGTGCCTGATGAACCATGGATGGAGGTTCATGACATGGTACAGGGGGCAGTGATCAAGACCATCCCCAGGAAAAAGAAATGCAAAAAGGCAAAATGGTTGCTGAGGAGGCCTTACAGATAGCCAAGAAGGGAAGAAACACTAAAGGCAAAGGAGAAAAGGAAATATATACCCATTTGAATGCAGAGCTCCAAAGAATAGCAAAGAGAAATAAGAAAGCCTTCCTCAGTGATCAGTGCAAAGAAATAAGAGGAAAACAATAGAATGAAAAAGACTAGAGATCTCTTCAAGAAAATTAGACATACCAAGGGAACATTTCATGCAAAGATGGGCACGATACAGGACAGAAATGGTATGGACCTAACAGAAGCAGAAGATATTAAGAAGAGGTGGCAAGAATACCCAGAAGAACTACACAAAAAAGATCAACATGACCCAGATAACCATGATGGCGTGATCACTCACCTAGAGCCAGACATCCTGGAGTGCAAAGTCAAGTGGGCCTTAGGAAACATCATTACAAACAAAGCTGGTGGAGGTGATGGAATTCCAGTTGAGCTATTTAAAATCCTAAACGATGATGCTTTGAAAGTGCTGCAGTCAATATGCCAGCAAATTTGGAAAACTCAGCAGTGGCCACAGGACTGGAAAAGGTCAGTTTTCATTCCAGTCCCCAAAAAGGCAATGCCAAAGAATGTTCAAACTACCGCATAATTGCACTCATCTCACATGCTAGCAAAGTAATGCTCAACATTCTCCAAGCCAGGCTTCAATAGTACATGAACCGAGAACTTCCAATAGTTCAAACTGGATTTAGAAAAGGCAGAGGAACCAGAGATCAAATTGCCAACATCCATTGGATCATCGAAAAAGTGAGAGAGTTCCAGAAAAACATCTACTTCTGCTTTATTGACTGCGCCAAAGCCTTTGACTATGTGGATCACAACAAACTGTGGAAAGAGTACCATCTTCTTAAAGAGATGGGAATACCAGACCACCTGACCTGCCTCCTGAGAAATCTGTATGCAGGTCAAGAAGCAACAGTTAGAACTGGACATGGAACAACAGACTGGTTCCAAATCCAGAAAGGAGTATATCAAGGCTGAATATTGTCACCCTTCTTATTTAACTCATATGGAGAGTACATTATGCAAAATGCCGGGCTGGATGAAGCACAAGCTGGAATCAAGATTGCCAGGAGAAATATCAATAACCTCAGATATGCACATGACACCACCCTCATGGCAGAAAGTAAGAAGAACTAAAGAGCCTCTTGAAGAAAGTGAAAGAGGAGAGTGAAAAAGTTGGCTTAAAACTCAACATTCAGAAAACTAAGATCATGGCATCTAATCCCATCACTTCATGGCAAATAGATGGGGAAACAATGGAAACAGTGACAGACTTTATTTTTTGGGCTCCAAAATCATTGCAGATGATGATGTCTGTAGCCAGGAAATTAAAAGATGCTTGCTCCTTGGAAGGAAAGCTATGACCAACCTAGTTCCAGTTCAGTTGCTCAGTCGTGTCCGACTCTTTGCGACCCCCATGAACTGCAGCATGCCAGGCCTCCCTGTCCATCACCAACTCCCGAAATCCACCCAAACCCATGTCCATTGAGTCGGTGATGCCATCCAACCATCTTATCCTTTGTCGTCCCCTTCTCCTCCTGCCCTCAATCTTTCCCAGCATCAGGGTCTTTTCAAATGAATTAGCTCTCCACATCAGGTGGCCAAAATATTGGAGTTTCAGCTTCAGCATCAGTCCCTCCAGTGAATACCCAGGACTGATCTCCTTTAGGATGGACTGATTGGATCTCCTTGCAGTCCAAGGGACTCTCAAGAGTCTTCTTCAACACCACAATTTAAAAGCATCAGTTCTTTGGCACTCAGCTTTCTTTATAGTCCAACTCTCACACCAATACATGACTACTGGAAAAACCATAGCCTTGACTAGACGGACCTTTGTTGGCAAAGTAATGTCTCTGCTTTTTAATATGCTGTCTAGGTTGGTCATAACTTTTCTTCCAAGGAGCAACAGTCTTAATCATGGCTGCAATCACCATCTGCAGTGATTTTGGAGCCCCCCAAAATAAAGTCAGCCACTGTTTCCACTGTTTCCACATTTGCCATGAAATGATGGGACCAGATGCCATGATCTTAGTTTTCTGAACGTTGAGTTTAAGCCAACTTTTTCACTCTCCTCTTTCACTTTCATCAAGAGGCTTTTTAGTTTCTCTTCACTTTCTGCCATAAGGGTGGTGTCATCTGCATATCTGAGATTATTGATATTCCTCCCGACAATCTTGATTCCAGTTTGTGCTTCATCCAGCCCAGCGTTTCTCATGATGTACTCTGCAAATAAGTTAAATAAGCAGGGTGACAATATAGAGCCTTGACGTACTCCTTTTCCTATTTGGAACCAGTCTGTTGTTCAATGTCCAGTTCTAACTGTTGCTTCCTGACCTGTATACAGGTTTCTCAAGAGGCAGGTCAGGTGGTCTGGTATTCCCATCTCTGTCAGAATTTTCCACAGTTTATTACCACAGTCAAAGGCTTTGGCATAGTCAATAAAGCAGAAATAGACGTTTTTCTGAAAATCTCTTGCTTTTTCAATGATCCAACGGATGTTGGCAATTTGATCTCTGGTTCCTCTGCCTTTTCTAAAACCAGCTTGAAAATCTGGAAATTCACAGTTCACGTATTGCTGAAGCCTGGCTTGGAGAATGTTGAGCATTACTTTACTAGCATGTGAGATGAGTGCAATCGTGCGGTAGTTCGAGCATTCTTTGGCATTGCCTTTCTTTGGGATTGGAATGAAAACTGACCTTTTCCAGTCTGATGGCCACTGCTGAGTTTTCCAAATTTGCTGACATATTGAGTACAGCACTTTCACAGCACCATCTTTTACGATTTGAAATAGCTCAACTGGAATTCCATCACTTCCACTAGCTTCATTCTTAATGATGCTTCCTAAGGTCCACCTGACTTCACATTCCAGGATGTCCAGCTCTAGGTGAGTATGAGTGATCACATCTTCATGATTATCTGGGTTGTGAAGATCCCTTTGGTACAGATCTTCTGTGTATTCTTGCCACCTTCTTAATATCTTCTGCTTCTGTTAGGTCCATACCATTTCTAGACAGCATATTAAAAAGCAGCTATATTACTTTGCCAACAAAGTTCTGTCTAGTCAAAGCTATGGCTTTTCCAATAGTCATGTATGGATATGAGAGTTGGACTATAAAGGAAGCTGAGCGCCGAAAAATTGATGCTTTTGAACTGTGGTGTTGGAGAACACTCTTGAGTGTCCATTGGACTGCAAGGAGATCCAACCAGTCTATCCTAAAGGACATCAGTCCTGAATATTCATTGGAAGGACTGATGCTGTAGCTGAAACTCCAGTTCTTTGGCCACATGATGCGAAGAACTGACTCATTAGAAAAGACTCTGATGCTGGCAAAGATTGGAGGCGGGAGGAGAAGGGGACGACAGAGGATGAGATGGTTGGATGGCATCACTTACTCGATGGACATGAGTTTGAGTGAGCTCTGGGAATTAGTGACGGACAGAGAAGCCTGGCATGCTGCAGTCCGTGGGTTGCAAAGAGTCTGACATGACTGAGCGACTGAACTGAACTGAACTGAATGGTCTGTTTCAGGCATTAGAGAACTGAATCAAATCATGAAAATATCGTGAGGCCTATTTTTTCAGTGGGGCCTGTATGAACCCTTCCAACTTTGAAAGAGTTGGTTTGATGAAAGAACAACAGCTGTACCTGAAGTCAAGCAGTCAATCAGAAGAACGGCTAAAATTTAATACGATTTTATTAGAAGCTTGTAAATGCCTGTTACTAATTATATTACAATTCCTGTAAGTGTCTGTGAAACACTAAGTGGAGAATTCACATAGGACTCAGGCAGGATTGAACCATGGATTTTAAAGAGACACAAATAACTTAAAATGGTCACGTCTCCCCACAGAAGAATGGGCTAGAGGATCCAGAAAGAGACCCAAATATTCGGGAATACAATAAAGGTCGTATTTCAAGTCAGTAGGAAAAGACGGCTTATTCAGTAAATGATGCTGAGACAACTAGTTAGGTATCTAGAGACTGACCTCAGCTTAGTCACCAAAACAAATACCAACAGAACAAAAATTTACATATAAAAACTGTAACCAAAAAAAAAAAAAAACAACTGTAACCAGGGGTAAATACTGGAACTTACAAAAAGCTTTCAAAGGATAAGATCTGGAAGCACAGAAAGAAAGAGTAATATATTTGACTACATAAATATTAAGAAGATGTCTATGGCAAAAAAAAAAAAAAAACACAAACGAAAATTAAATGAAAACCTGGGGGAAAATGTCTGTAACATAGTTGACAAAGGGCTGATTTCCTCAATACATGAAGTTTCAGACAGTTAATATAAATGATCAACAGCCCAATAGCAAATGGCGAAAAACATGAAAGGCTATTTTCAGGGGAAAAAAAAAGAAACAAAACATATAAACATAAGGGGGAAAAAACTCATAATTAAAGAAATGAAAATGTGAAAAATGAAACACCACGTTTCACCTACAGTTAAGAAGCAATACAGTGTAATGGTTAAAACTGATTGCTCTAGAGTCAGAACACTTGAGATTGAATCCTGGTTCTACTCCTCACTGCATTCTTTTGTTTCCTAGGCCTGGGTTCTTGTGAGAACAAAAGGAGAAAATATAATAAAAAGCAATGAAGACTGCATGGCATATAGTAACCATATTAGTTCTTATTATCGGGTGGACAAAAACAGGGAAACCATTGGTATAGTGTTGGAAAGCGAGTGGAGAACTAGGCGCTCACGTGTACCACTAGCAGATGTATAAACTGGCAGTGTCTTTGAGCAGCAATTTGATATTGTCTACTCGTGTTCTAAGTTCATAAACCCTGTGAGTTTGCAGTTCACTTTTAGAATTATCCTACTAATCACATACATTCATAAAGACATATGCTTCTATCTCTCTCTATATATATCTTTATACTCATAAAGCCATATACTTCTCTCTCTCTCTCTATATATATATCTTTATACTCATAATGATATATAGGTAGATATAGATTTTCATTGCAGCAATGTATGTAACAGCAAAAGACTGAAGATGACCTAAATATCATCTAAATTAGACTAAAAAATACATGATGGTATACCCTAAAATGGAGAAGGCGATGGCACCCCCCTCCAGTACTCTCGTCTGGAGAATCCCATGGGCGGAGGAGCCTGGTAGGCTGCGGTCCATGGGGTCACTAAGAGTTGGACACGACTGAGTGAATTCACTTTCACTTTTCACTTTCATGCATTGGAGAAGGAAATGGCAACCCACTCCAGTGTTCTTGCCTGGAGAATCCCAGGGACGGGGGAGCCTGGTGGGCTGCCATCTATAGGGTCACACAGAGTCGGACACGACTGAAGCGACTTAGCAGCATACCCTAAAATGAAATAATACACTGCTATGAAAAAAATCTCCAAAATGGTCAAAAAAGCAAATCACCAAACAATGTGGACAGCTTACTCCCGTTAGTCTAAGAATGCCTATAATATTTCTGGAAAGAGACACAAGAAAATAATAACAGTAGTTGCCTTTGAGGAGCAGGAATGGGAGCTGAAGTCAGATGGAGATTTGCTCTTCATTAAATACCCTTCTGTAAAAATGAAACTTTTTTCCCCATGTACATTTTTTTTAATGAAACAAAAACTAGTTAATTAAAAAAATAAGAGTGCAACCATCGTATAACATTACATCTCTATTAGAAAAGCATACCAGCTAAAGACAGAAGTTCTAAGAGAGATGATGCTTGCTTAAGTATAATCATGGCTTTAGGGACCAAAATATCACTCTAGAGAGTGATGAGAACCACAGCGACTGAACATACGAGTCTCCTTTCCAGACCTCGTATTACCCATCTGTTAACTACCTCTAAAATAAGAGTGTTTCTGCCTCCACCTCTGGAAGTGTACGAGTGTTCTTCTACTTGGTGTATTGATTGGAATAAGTACTTTGGGGGAAGAAGCAAGGGAGAAGGACTGACAAGCATCCACTAAAATGCTCTCCTGGTTCTCAATGATCTTTTTTTTTTTTTTTTTTTGACAACTTATTTCTTAGTTTTTTTCCTTTCATCTTAACACCTTACACATAAACTTTACAATTCAGAAAGCACAATTCCACTTTCTCCCTAACAACCCAGTGGATAGGTCTGATAATGCCATTTTAGATGTGTCTCAGAGAGGTCGCCTAATCCAACAGATTAGGTTTGTGTCCTAGCATCACCACTTCATCTTCTAAATCTGTTACTTTCCACACTACAGCGTTCTTTCATCCTCCCTGCTCAGTCTCACGGCACCAACTATGGATTCCAGCTCAACCCAGCCTACATCAAGCACCTGTATTCTTAGGCTGTGATTCTAGAGAGTGATGGTAGAGACAGGAGTCAATTAAGAACAAAGGATAAGATATGTTTTTCTTTCTGGGGACAAATCTGAATCGACTGCTTTTTAAAACATCATTCCTTTGTTCTGTCTGAGAAAATGAAGTAGTGTACCCTGTAAACAGGGTCTTGGCAGTACTGAGCACATGATCTAGATACTCTATTCACTTTACCTCGTTTCCCCGGTTAAGGTTCTGTTATATCATCTTCACAATACAAACGACTACAGAAATTCAGTGAAGGGATGTCAATTGCTTTATATCACACAGCTCCTATGTTCCTGTGTTGAATAAGGACTCAGACCCCAGTGTCTGGCTCTAAAGTATGTTGTACATTACACCACTCCACCCAAAGAACAAGCACTACTCTTGGGCTCCATGATTTGCTAGGGTGATTAAAGAGCCCAGTCAAAGACAATCTGGAAGTTCTTACGCATGCTAAGAACCTAGAAGTTACGCTAGAAAAGTCAGGGCTGCTATTCAACCAGTTTTCCCCCATTTATTTACTCTGTCCCTCACATCTCTAAAATGAAAATGCACCTAAGTTTCAGGGGAGAATACTGGGGGCACTATCAGCCAATAAAATGAATAACAAGAAGCAAAAGGCCGCCCCTAACTGCAAGGCCCTTCCGCAAGGGCTGCCTTCTGCGGTTGCCAGGCAACAAAGGTAAACAGCAGGAAGTGGCAGGATCATGGCCACTAACTACAGTGCCAACCAGGTAAGCACTTTTTCCCTTTTCTTTAACATTTAATTTTGCCTTCCAGAGTCCACCTTTTGCCTGACCCCTCCCATAGGATTCTCATTACTGAATAGACAGAAAAAAAAAGTGCTATGTGATAGTATTTTTTTTTTTTTAACTTCTTGGCTCTCAGGGGAGGGAGGGCCTAAAGTACAAGTAATAAGTATTTCTGCATCAAGATTGTAGGCTCTAATCCAGAGGTCAGCAAATTTTTTTCTGGAAAGGGCCAGAGAGGAAATATTTTAGCCTCTGTGGGCCAAGTGAATAAAGATACTATATAGGTATGAGAGAAAACATTTTCCATAAAGTTTTTGACAAAATTCAAAATATAACAGTATAATTTTTTATATTATTAATGAAAAGAATGAAATTCTTATAGGATGAGAAAATATTTTTGCTTAATTGGAATACAAAGTTAGTGTTCCCTTTTATCAAATCAACTGCCAATGTTCATCTATTAAAAACAGTTCTTAGCTTTCTCAGGTCATCTCAAAACAGACAGGAGGATGGATTTGGCGCATGGGCCAGAGTTTGCTGACCCTGGTCTAGACCAGTACTATAATAAAAAGATAATGTGAATCACAAATGTAACTTCAAATTTTCTATTAGCTACATGCTGCTGTTGCTGCTAAGTCGCTTCAGTCATGTCTGACTCTGTGCGACCCCATAGACGGCAGCCCACCAGGCTCCGCTGTCCCTGGGATTCTCCAGGCAAGAACACCAGAGTGGGTTGCCATTTCCTTCTCCAATGCATGAAAGTGAAAAGTGAAAACTAAGTCGTGTCTGACTCTTCACAACCCCAGGCACCGCAGCCTAACAGGCTCCTCCATCCATGGGATTTTCCAGGCAAGAGTACTGGAGTGGGTTGGTAGCTACATGAGAAACATTTAAAAGAAAAAGTTAATTTTAATAATATATTTAATTTAGCCTGGTAAGTCCAAAATATTATTTCTAATATTTAATCAATATTTTAAATTATAGTTAGATGTTTCACATTCCCTTTTTTTGGTACTAAATCTTCAAAATCCAGTATTCTTTATATAGCTGATCCTTGAACAAGGCAGGAATTAGGGCACAGATCCCCACACAATTGAAAATCTGCATCTAACTTAACAGTCAGCCCTCCGTATCCAGGGTTCCACATTCACAGATTCAACCAACTATTGATCATGTAGTACTATAGTACATATTTTTGAAAAAAATCTGTAAGTTAACTTGCACAGTTCAAACCCATATGTTCAAGCGTCAACTGTACATACAAAGCACCTCAACTTGGACTGGTCATGTTTCCAGGGCTCAAGAGCCACACGTGGCTAGTGGCTTCATGTTGGACAGCACACAGACAAAACGACTTACCTGCTCTCTGCAGTGAGTTAAAGCTTACTTAGCATGGTTGTTCATGCCTCTGGTCTTCAAATCTAAAGAACTGTGTCTAGCTATCATTTCCTGGGCTTGGGACCTTTGAGTCTCAGGGATTCTTATCTTTCTCTCCACAGTATGAGAAACCTTTCTCACCCAAGTATCTGCAGAACTGGTCTCTTGCGAAGCCAACAAAAGAGGTATTCCAGCTTCAGTGCACCCTCTTTACGTCATGCTCTGTAATTCACTGGCACCTCCTAAACTCTTTCAGCATTCTTTGCATTCCCATAGCCTCCTCTCCCTCGGCCCTTAATTCAAATTTAAGCCCTTCAGATACTTTCTCCCACTTTTCCACTCCATCTTCACAAGCACTTTTCTCTCCACTTCTACCCCAGAGGATTTCTTCCCATGAAGGCTACACTCAGATTATTGCCAATGATCGTGGTCATCTGTTGCCTTCAGTGCCCCGTTCCAAGGTGAGATATTCATCTCCATTCTCATCTAGAAAGTTAAAGAACCAAGGCATAGAACTGGAGTAACAGAGGGAAGACTTGTAATCTCCTGCAGCCACTACTTGGAAGATTAAAGTGCAACCTAATTCACATTGTAACAAGAGTGCTCCCAAACTTCCAGCCAACAGGATAGGTTTAACACCCAGAACTCCTTAAGTTGATGAATGACTGGTATAAAATGAACACCTTCAGGTGATAATACTTATATAGTGGGTACCCTGCCAAACTTAGGCTAAGGATGTAGAGTTTAAGCCAGTGGAGGTAAAGGGGATTAAAAAATTAGGGCAATCTAAATGAGAAAGGGGAAGAGACTGGGGAAGTTATGCTTTCAGTCTTGTTTCATGACAATCCCAAAGGTAAAAAGATGGAACTAAGACAAATAGAACAGACCTGCCAATAGGCCAGTTACTGAGAGTAAGAAGCCCTGTTGAGGAATCCCATCTTCTTCCATTTAGGCAAGTCCCTGGGGCTCCTTCATGGGCACCTGGCAAATGCCTCTGAAGGTACCCCCTGCTCGGGCGACCCTGACCTCCCGTACAGCTGCTGGTGCTGCCTCCCTCACCAGATGGATACAGAAAAATCCTGATTTACTTAAGGCTTCCAATGGGTTGCGTCCTGAAATCTTCGGCAAGGTATCTATTTCTCCCACTTAACCTCAATCCTGTTTCCTTTTCAACCTCAGAAATGTCTATTGTTATACTACCACAATCCCAGCAGGGGGAACCTTTAACCAATTCTGTCTAGTCCTTAAGCAACCTCTTCGGGATGAAGGGATAAGCTAAGGACATCTTATCCACCCCACACATCTCCCCACTTCACACAGTACAAAATGATCTGATCTCAAGGGGAGGTTAATGGTACCAATTTAACTCGTATTTGAAACCTGACTTCTTGCCCATGGGATGGGGAGAAGGGGATTTAGAATTGAGATGGATTGAGAATGATCTAGGCCTAACCAGAAACATAACTGTCTCTTCTGTTCTACCCCTAACAGCCCCATGATCCAGACAGCCAGAAGAAACTCAGGAAGTCTATCACAAAGACTGTACAACAAGCACCAAGCCCCACCATAATCCCAAGCTCCCCAGCCTCAAATCTCAGTTCCCCAGATCAACTCCAAAGCTCACATCCCTCTGCAGGTCACACTCCAGGTCCCCAAAGCCCACTCAACTCTCCAAAGTGCCCACCTGGAAGCCCGTGTTTGCCCCACGCAGGCCGTAATCTAGCCGAGGTCTAGAAATGCAAACCTGCAACTCCATAAGGGTCTAAGGGACTGAGCGGCCTAAGGAAGACCCCCCTTAATCAGGGAAATTACAGATGGGAATAAAGGCAAATTTGTAAAATAAACTTTTTTTTGTTATTGGAGCATAGTTGCTTTACAATTTTGTGTTAGTAACATTGTATGTTGAGTCTTTTACTGACTTGAAATTTTTCTCTTCAGCTCTTGAGGTAGGAGGTAGATGGGCACCCTCCACCTCACTCCCCCAAGGTAAAGCAATTGGAGATTCATTCCCTATAAACTGAAACTCCACTCCAAGGCAATAGCAGGACAATTAAGGGAGGAGGCTGGGCCCTGTTCAAACCATTTCTCACTCTGGAAGTCAGGAGACCTCCCCAACCACACATGCACAGAAAGGCTCCTTGCAGGCAGAAGCAGGGAGCAATGCCAAGGGATGCTCTACCCATAACGCCTCTTCAGTAGAATCCACCTTGGCTAAGAGATGTGTGCACTCATCTGAGAAAATCCTGATATACCACATATGGAGTGTGAACCAGACAAATCAAAATGATTGGCCAAAGGAAACCAACAAGAAATGCCTCATAAAAGTAATTCAAACTGCTTCGAGGGCGCATGTCTGGGACAGTCTGCCTGTGTGCCTATCCACATGTATTATACTCTTTTTCCTCTTAATAAATACCTTACTTGCTTCACTACTTTCTTTGTGGGAATTCTTTTCTGCAAAGTCAAAGGACCAGGGCCCTTGTCACTGACCTCTGGTCTAGCGGTTAGGATCTAGTACTCTCACGACCAAGGCCCAGCCCAATCTCTGGCTGGGACCCAAGCCTCGCTCCAAGCCATTGCAGGCCGAGGCCGCCCGAGGTCACTCTGGCCACCTCTTTTAACCCATAATTAGAAGGGTTGGAGGAAATAAATACCCCCTCACTTTTCACCCCGAGCATTAACTTCAAAGTCAGAAGTACGACCATTGAGAGTAGAGCAGGTGTATGTGTATTTGGAGGTGGGGAAGAAAAGCAACGGGATGCCAGGGTAGGAGACGTGACCCTTGTCTAAGAGATCATATCTGATCTGACAGAACACACAGGGGAACTAAGAGTTGTAAAAGCAAAACTTAAGCAAAAATACAAATATAACTTGAAAACTAAAGCTACAGAAGTGATTAGGAGACAGAGAAGAAAAATAAAGGGCGACACTTAAGTAGAAAGTTGGGGCAGAATTACATACATGATGACCACTCTGCCACTCCCAACCCAATCACCTGAATGATTAAGTCATAAGTTGCTCAGTCGTGTCCGACTCTTTGCAACACCATGGGCTGTAACCTACCAGGTTCCTCCGTCCATGGGATTTTCCAGGCAAGAATACTGGAATGGGTTGCCATTTCTTTCTCCAGATCTTCCCAAGGGACTGAACCCGGCTCTCCGGCATTGTAGGCAGACGCTTTACCATCTGAGCCACCAGGGAAGTCCAGGGAATGATTAAGAAGCCAAGAGTGTCCCCTATCCATTTCCCAGCCTCTCATTTCTGTTTATCTTTACCCCTGTTCTGCAACTTCCTGGCACTGGCTGTTGCATTTAATGTGCTTGCCAAAGCTTTCCCAGTTCTGGTACCCAGTTGTTCCCTGGTGAGCACGGATGCCTCACTCTGAGGACAAGCACAGAGGGCGTCTGGTGTGCACTGGAAAGCCTGCAAGTCGCTCATTCCTGTCCAACCCTTTGCGGCCCTGTGGACGGTAGCCCACCAGGCTCCTCTGTCTGTGGGATTCTCCAGGCAAGAATCCTGGAGTGGGTTAGCATGCCCTTCTCCAGGGACCTTTCTGACCCATGGACTAAATGCAAGTCTCCTGCATGGCAGGCAGATTCTTTACTGTTTGAGCCACAAGGGAAGCCCCCGGTGTGTGCTGGAAAAGGCTCCAAAGACTTCTCAGGGCCAGTATAGCAAAAAGGGAGACGTGATCATCACTTAAAGCCAAAGACTACTAGGAGCTGGGATGAAGACTGATGAAGCAGCCAAGCAAGGTCTTCCTCTCCAACTGACACCAATCACAGTCACTGCTGCTTCTCTCCAACCAAAGCTTTAACTGGCTGGCGAGCAGCTCAGTGACACACTAAGATCAGTCGCCCCAGAGTTTCCGGAGCCTATTCAAACAGCACTCCCGCCACAGGGAGCTAGGGGCCCAAAAGCCCGGCCTATATGGATGGATTAGGAAAGTAGCAAGTTTTCTCATAAAATCATAAATGTCTGCCAGGTTTCCATCAATCTCTTTCTTACCTCCACTCTCCCCTCTGCTGATTTACATACTTAGCTCATGGTCCCTTGGCCATCCCCTCCATTATTCCACTGAATTATAACTTGCTGAACTGTACCTTGGGGCTTCTAATCTGTTCTCAGTGGGATTCTGGAGTTTATAAAAAACTAAAAGCTCTCCACAGCTTAACTTCCTTTCTCCTGCTCCTTTCTTCTCTGAGGTTTCTGTATATTAAATCCCTAGCCACTTTTATTTGATTCCCTGATAATTTTTGAGTGCTCACTTAAAAGGACAAATTGCTTCCCTCCGGAGGAAGGCAGGATTGGGGGATGCAAGCACCTGAGAGGAGGAGACCAGAGGGAGACCAGATGGGGCAGGGAGGAAACTGGCTCCTCCTCCCCAGTCGCCGCTGTCTTGGTTTCTCCAAGTATCAACAAGAGTCAAAGGCAAAATAATAATTTTAATTCAGTTTCAGAAAAAGATGTCACGTGATTCTGGATTAGAAAACATGACAGTAAGAGGTTTGGTTTTTCTGGAAACACAAGGAAAAGAAATAACCCGTAACAGATTCAACAATAATTTTCTGGATTTTCTTCTTGCATCAAAAGCTATATATCTTCTCCCCAAGACCTGCTCCAAGAGCCAACTTAACTCTTCTTATCTCCCGCTAGCTGGGACAGGCTAATTCTCCTGCACCCCCACCCCTCTCCTTTCAGTCACACTATGTGGGCGCTAAAGACCCTGGGCTCTGACCAATGGACAGAATTGTCCTTTGAGCCAGCAACCCACAGGCAGTGGCACCCGGATCCCCACTCCCAGTCCCCACGGCAGAGGCCACAGAGCTGGCATTGTTTCCACTGTCTCAGGAAAAAGGAGCCAAAGGCTGACCCTCAGCATAAATCAAGGCCTAACATGGAGAGAGAAAGAAGGCTCCCAAGCCCAGAGTAGGCTGCAAGCCGGGGGAAAGAAAAGGGA
This sequence comes from Bison bison bison, assembly GCF_000754665.1. Taxonomy (NCBI): domain Eukaryota; kingdom Metazoa; phylum Chordata; class Mammalia; order Artiodactyla; family Bovidae; genus Bison; species Bison bison. The sequence goes on along the minus strand of NW_011494395.1, from coordinate 434,056 downwards.
GTTTTTGCAGTCATTCCATCCTTAGAAATAAGGAGAAAACTGGACCCTTTTCCACCGTTATGGTTCTGTAAGGTACTCTACTGCTGAGCTCCAAGGGGATCTGCAAGCAAAGAAGGGTCTAAACAAATCAGAATAACTTTGCCCTGGCCAAAGACAAGAGTAACAAACAGGAAGACAGGTCAATGTGATAATTTGTAGGATGATGACACTGGGAACTTCGGCTCTTCACATGGCTGCCAGCCCTACAGAGGACAACACAGTAAGACCCAGGCCAGCCACTCCAGACTGGTGTAGCTGGGAAATTGTCAGGCCTTTTCCTAGATCCCACATCTGTAAAAATAAGAAGAAAAAATTTCAGCAATCAGGGTCCTGGTCACTCTCATAGCTCCTTTCTCAGAAAAGAACTCCACTTAGGAAACAGGCAATTTCTCTCAGCATGATTCTAGAGAAAAGCACTTCCTTATTCTGACCTTCACCTTCCTCGAAACCCACAATACGGTACCTGCCACCCTCTTATCCCAATGACAGCACAGGGAATCGATCCTCAGTCCCTATGTATAAGAACTTTCAGACTAAATAGATAAAACTTTCCCTCGTGACAACAAAACCAGATCAAGGTTTTCCAAAGTGTGTTTCTCCAAAAACTAGTTTCACAGAATGTTAAAAGGCATTACAGGTGGGAAAAAAAAGTTCTGAAGTCAAATAAATTTGGCAACTGTTTAAATACAAGACTTCTTAAACAACTTACTAATGCACACTGTTAATCTCCAAAATGGGGATATAATACATGGTTTTTTAGATATAGTCAACCTCTGAATCCTCTTTGGGAAGCAACATTTGTCCATTAGGGAACTAGTATTTTTAAAAAAAAATACTCTTTGGGGAATTCCCTGGTGGTCCAGTGGTTAAGACTCCACACTTCCAATGCAGGGGGTTCAATCCCTGGTGGGGAAATAATCCCACGTGACTCAAGGCATGGCCAAAAAAAACTACTCTTGGGATCTAGACTCAATTTTGTTTTGACTGTGACATGCCCCCACCACTAAAAAATATCTTTTTAGTTAGTACCCAATGTCTGTGTATATATATCTTATATATAAAAGTTCATGAAACAATAAGCAATATTTATCAACACCTTTTGTGTTATATTCTGTACGGTATATTCTATTTAAAGTTCTTTTTTGTTGGTAGCAACCCACTAAATAGATTTTATACCCACGGAGTCAAAAAACACTAATTTAGACTTTCTTGTGTCCTAGGGATATCAACATATCATATTCTAAAAGCTCTCCTAGGGCAAAAGCAGAGTCTTCAGGTCTCACACTTTCCACACATGACTGCATCAACACAAAGAAGCCCACACTTTAAGAAAGCTTCAGAGAAAAATTAGAGCCTGGAAAAAACTCAAGATGAGAAGATGTCCCTACCTCAGGTGTCAAACAGCTTCTACCTAGATAAGATTAGGAGTCAAAGAGGCAAACAGTTGCTTGCTTATAAAGGAATAGTTCAGTTCAGTTGCTCAGTTGAGTCCAACTGTTTGCGGCCCTGTGGCCTGCAGCACACCAGGCCTCCCTGTCCATCACCAACTCCTAAAGCTTGCTCAAACTCATATCCATCGAGTCAGTGATGCCATCTAACCGTCTCATTCTCCCCTTCTCCCACCTTCAATCTTTCCCAGCATCAGGGTGGGAAATGAGTCAGTTCTTTGCATCAGGTGGCCCAAAGTATTGGAGTTTCAGCTTCAGCATTACTCCTTTCAATGAATATTCAGGAATGACTTCCTTTAGGATAGACTGGTTGGATCTGCTTGCAGTCCAAGGGACTCTCAAGAGTCTTCTCGAACACCACAGTTCAAAAGCATCAATTATTCAGTGCTCAGCTTTCTTTATGGTCCAGATCTCACATCTATACACGACTACTGGAAAAACCATAGCTTTAACTAGACAGACTTTTGCTGGTGAAGTAATGTCTCTGCTTTTTAATATGCTGTCTAGATTGGTCATAGCTTTTCTCCCAAGGAGCAAGCGTCTTTTAATTTCAAGGCAGCAGTCACCATCTGCAGTGATTCTGGAGCCCAAGCAAATAAAGTCTGTCACTGTTTCCACTGTTTCCCCATCTATTTGCCATGAAGTGATGGGATCAGATGCCATGATCTTAGTTTTCTGAACGTTGAGTTTTAAGCCAGCTTTTTCACTCTTTTCTTTCACTTTCATCAAGAGGCTCTTTAGTTCCTCTTCACTTTCTGCCATAAGGGTGGTGTCATCTGCCTGTCTGAGTTTATTGATGTTTCTCCCAGCAATTTTGATTCTAGCTTGTGCTTCATCCAGCCCAGCATTTCGCATGATGTACTGTGCATGTAAGTTAAACAAACAGGGTGACAATATACAGCCGTGACATACTCCTTTTACAATCTGGAACCAGTCTGTTGTTCATGTCTGGTTCTAACTGTTGTTTCTTGACCTGCATGCAGATTTCTCAGGAGGCAGGTCAGGTGGTCTGGTACTCCGATCTCTTTCAGAATTTTCCACAGTTTGCTGTGATCCACACAAAGGCTTTGACATAGTCAATGAAGCAGATGTTTTTCTGTAACTCTCTCGCTTTTTCGATGATCCAATGGATGTTGGCAATTTGATCTCTGGTTCCCCTGCCTTTTCTAAATCCATTTTGAACATCTGGAAGTTCTTGGTTCATGTACTACTGAAGCCTGACTTGGAGAATTTTGAGCATTATTTTGCTAGCATGTGAGATGAACGCAATTGTGCAGTAGTTTGAACATTCTTTGGCATTGCCTTTCTTGTGGATTGGAATGAAAACTGGCCTTTTCCAGTCCTGTGGCCACTGCTGAGTTTTCCAAATTTGCTGGCATATTGACTGCAGCACTTTCACAGCATCATCTTTCAGGATTTGAAATAGCTCAACTGGAATTCCATCACCTCCACTAACTTTGTTCATAGTGATGCTTTCTAAGGGCCACTTGACTTCGAACTCTAGGATGTCTAGCACTAAGTGAGTGATCACACCATCGTGGTTATCTGGGTCCTGAAGATCTTTTTTGTATAGTTCTTCTGTGTATTCTTGCCACCTCTTCTTAATATCTTCTGCTTCTGTTAGGTCCATACCATTTCTGTCCTTTATTGTGCTAATCTTTGCATGAAATGTTCCCCTGGTATCTCTAATTTTCTTGAAGAGACTGAGAGCTCTAGTCTTTCCCATTCTATTGTTTTCCTCTGTATCTTTGCACTGATTGTTTAGGCTTTCTTATCTCTCCTTGCTATTCTTTGGAATTCTGCATTCAGATGGGTTTATCTTTTCTTTTCTCCTTTGCCTTTAGCTTCTCTTCTTTTCACAGCTATGTGCAAGGCCTCCCCAGACAGCCATTTTGCTTTTTTGCATTTCTTTTCCTTGGGGATGGTCTTGATCCCTGTCTCCTGTACAATGTCACGAACCTCCGTCCATAGTTCATCAGGCACTCTGTCTATCAGATCTAGTCCCTTAAATCTATTTCTCACTTCTACTGTATAATCATAAGGGATTTGATTTAGGTTATACCTGAATGGTCTAGTGGTTTTCCCTACTTTCTTCAATTTAAGTCTGAATTTGGCAATAAGGAGTTCATAATCTGAGCCACAGTCAGCTCCCGGTCTTGTTTTTGCTGACTGTATAGAGCTTCTCCATCTTTGGCTGCAAAGAATATAATCAATCTGATTTTGGTGTTGACCATCTGGTGAGGTCCATGTGTAGAGTCTTCTCTTATGTTATTGGAAGAAGGTGTTGCTAAGACCAGTGTGTTCTCTTGGCAAAACTCTGTTAGCCTTTGCCCTGCTTCTTTTTTTACTCCAAGGCCAAATGTGCCTGTTACTCAAGGTATCTCTTGACTTCCTACTTTTGTATTCCAGTCCCCTATAATGAAAAGGACATCTTTTTTGTGTGTTAATTCTAGAAGGTCTTATAGGTCTTCATAGAACCATTCAACTTCAGCTTCTTCAGCATTACTGGTTGGGGCACAGACTTGAATTACTGTGATACTCAATGGTTTGCCTTGGAAACGAACAAAGATCATTCTGTCATTTTTGAGATTGCATCCAAGTACTGCATTTCGGACTCTTTGGTTGACTATGAGGGCTATTCCATTTCTTCTAAGGGATTCCTGCCCACAGTAGGAAATATAATGGTCATTTGAATTAAATTCACCCATTCCAGTCCATTTTAGTTCACTGATTTCTAAAATGTCAATCTTCACTTTTGCCATCTCCTGTTTGACCACTTCTATATATGCTAAGTCACTTCAGTCGTGTCCGACTCTGTGCGACCCCACAGACAGCAGCCCATCAGGCTCCCCCGTCCCTGGGATTCTCCAGGCAAGAACACTGGAGTGGGTTGCCATTTCCTTCTCCAATGCATGAAAGTGAAAAGTGAAAGTGAAGTCGCTCAGTCGTGTCCAACTCTTAGCGACCCCATGGATTGCAGCCTAACAGGCTCCTCTGTCCATGGGATTTTCCAAGCAAGAGTACTGGAGTGGGGTGCCATTGCCTTCTCCGCTTTTGTTTTTTTTTTTTTTTTTTGACCACTTCCAATTTACCTTGATTCATGGACCTAACAGTCCAGGTCCTATGCAATATTGTTCTTACAGCAACAGACTTTACTTCCATCACCAGTCACACCTACAACTGGGTGTTGTTTTTGCTTTGGCTCTGTCTCTTCATTCTTTCTGGAGTTATTTCTACCCTCTTCTCCAGTAGCGTATTGGGCACCTACCAACCTGGGGAGTTCATCTTTCAGTGTCGTATCTTTTTCCCTTTTCATACTATTCATGGGGCACAGTGCTTTCAAAAAAATAAAGGTACAATGCTTTACAGAAAAATTGAGTCCTACTGGGTGGTGGTGATAGGGGGATACTCTCTAGCATATCAGAGACCCTGTCACTTCCTACTCTCTTTCATCAATTCCACCCTCCACTCCATTAGATTTTTTTTTTCTTTTAATGTATGGGTAGCTATGCATTTACATGAATATGAATGTACAGGGAAAGTTCTGGATGTGATCTTGGAGAGACAGCAGTGAGCAGTCCTAGAGAAAGATCTTAGTTCCCTGCCCAGGAACTGAACCTGGGTAGCCTGGATGAAAACCAGGAATCCTAGCCACCAGACCACCAGGGGATAGAGCCCCATTGGATCTTCTGGCAGCACAACTGTCAAGCTCAGAGTGCAAGAACTATGGACTGTCACAGAGAACAAAATCCTGTCCCACTCAGAGCCAGGACTTGCTAGAAGAACAAACAAAAGCAGATTTAAGGGCTTAAGAAAAGCCCTGACTGAGTTCTGACATTTTATAAAATCTCTTCCTCTTCCCTCCCCCCATTCTGAGACAAAAGCAAATATATGGCAAGTCCCTGCCTGAGCCAGGATGCCAACAGAGGAAGCTGATCAGCTGATTCTATTGGAGAGCTTTGTTCCATGGAATAAGAAGTCATTAATGGAAATGCTCTCCCTCTCTCCCCGCTCCCCGAGGGAAGTGAAGTCATTTTGAATCAAACTGAACACTGCCCCAGGGAACAGTTAATAGATACACTTAATTTAATAGGTCATTTAGTCTCTCGCTTTTCTGATTCCATTAAACTGTCTATTGGACCAGACTAAAATTCAGAAAGTGCTTGTCTCTAAGCTCTAATGTGGAAGTTACAAAAGGTCAAATTAAGGCAAGAACATCCAACTGCCAGATGGCTCAGGGTGAGAGAGAATGGAAAACCATAAAGAAGGAAGCTGTAATTATCTTCCTGACAAAGGAAGCAAGACCAGGGGTAGGGAGACCACAAAATATAAATCTTAAAGTGCTGTAGGAGAGATTGATCCCTGAGCTGGGGCAGGTTTGATTCCTTAAAAAAAAGGGGACACCAGTTTGAACTGACCCCAAGCTCATGTAGGAGGCAACTTGGACAGAGTTCAGCTGTCAAAAGATTTCTAAACCCAATATTGAGATCCTAGACACTCGGTTTCTTGTTGAAGTTGGTCCCATTCTAATAGTTCAAAACAAATAACAAAAGCAGTTAACATAATCCAATATCAAGTTAATAATAATCAGTATATTTGACTCCAGATATGTCACTTTGTCTTGATGGGAAGATTAAGACTTCCCATCAAGCAGTAACTATGTTATCTAGTTCATAAATGAACCTCCAGTGTCTACAACAGTGCCTGACACAACAGGTAACAATTTCTGTCTGATAAATATGCCTTCTATGCCAGATATGTGGCCTGGCTTAAGGGGTCTCTTTTAGTAATGACCCTCTTAAAACTGGAAGAATTCACGGAGATCCTGAAAGCATCTGTCAGGTCTATGTCCAGTGCTCAGCTACATTATCAGCTGTGCTGCCTGGCAGTGCCCAGGCAATCTAGTTTAGCTTTGTCCAAGAGGCCCTTGAGCAAACATCCAGCACAACTAACTTTAAGAACAGTACTAAACCCAGACCAGAAAAGAGAATCCTCTGAGCCTCTCCATTCCTTGCACCTAGAAAATGTACAAGTCTACAATTAACTTACCAAGTGTCGGATCCCATTCCAGGTGTGATACATGAGAGGGAAGACAAGTGCAAATTTGGCTGTGTGGATCAGTGCTGGCCCCAAACATAGGGACTTCACAAATTCCAAATGAGACTCAAAGCTCCCAGGGACCAAGAGGGCTGACAAGCCAAAAAGAGAGACTCCTGAGGAGAAACAAAGTAAGTCCATCACAGCGGTCCATCAGCTACAACCAGTAAGACACAGAAAACTGGTTTCTATGACAGTCCCTAGCACTTCACACAATTCTAAACCAATTTAAAATGGGGAAGATTTAAACTAATGTTCACATGTGTAGTAGGAGATAGGCTCCATGGAATCTGACTCCAATCTCTTAAAATTCAGAATATATATTTTAGCATCTTAATCCTTCATCCAACATTGCTCTCTATAAAAACTTTACCTACCACTTTAGACGTCACCTCTGCTGTATCTATATCATCTCAGTAAGAAAAAATAAAAACAGTATACTCGGTTCAAGAAAAAGACTGAGAAAAAAAAATTTTTAATCAATCAAATCTCTACCATACAAAAATTTAACTCAAAATGAATCAGAGACCTAAATGTAAGAACTAAAACCATAAAACCAAAAAAACACAGGAGTAAATCTTTAGGACTTTGGATCAGCAGTGGTTTCTTAGATACGACACCAAACCAGAAGCAACAAAATAATAAATTGGAGTTCATCAAAATTAAACACTTTTGGGGGCCATTTCTCCGTTAGTCTGGAAGGACGCTGATGCTGAGAATAACTACCATGGCTTTCAGTTCTTTGACGAAACTTCAGATTGTTGGAGCATTCACTGTATTCCGGGGGTGCAGCTTTCTGTAAGTTTGCTGTGGCTGAAGCAAGAAAGCAAGCATATGCAGACTACTACAGAAATTATGATTCCATGGAAGATTTTTGAGATGAGGAAGGCTGGTATCTTTCAGAGTGCAAAGTGATTTCACAATGTAAAAAATTTCTTTAGGTTGAGTTCCATGGAAGTTTTGTCACTGAACTGTAATCTGAATTACAAAACTATGACTTAAGAATAATGGAATAATTTGTGTTGATAAATCAACAAATACTATGGAAAAAAATAAAAAACTTTTGTGCTACAAGCAATGCCAACAAGAAAGTAAAAAGACAACATATACAATGAGAGAAAATTTTTGTACATTGTTATGTCTGATAAGTGACTTGTATACAGAATATATTAAAGACCCTTATAGCTCAATAATAAAAAGGCAACCTAATTTAAAAACAGGCAAAGGATGTGAATAAATCTCTCTCCAAAGAAGTAAAAGGTCCATAAGTATATGAAAAGATGCTCAATACCATTAGTCACTAGGGAAATGCAAATCAAAACTATGAGAAGCCACTCCACACCCACTAGAAGGCTATACAGTTAGTGCTCCACATCCATGGATTCTGCATCCAAATGAACTTTTAGTCCCATACGTCCGTCCCCTTCCCTGTCTACTCCCCACTTCCTCTCACTATATACACACACCTGGGAGTGGCTGGTGATCAAGCTAATGACCAATGGCCAATGATTAATCAATCTTGCCTAGGCACTGAAGCCACCATAAACTACAGGATTTGGACAGCCTCTAGGTTACTGAACACAAGGATGTGCTAGGAGGGTGGTGTGCCCAGAGAGGGCATGGAAGCTTCATACACACTTTGCTCTCTGTTCCTGTGTATTTAGCCCTGTGTTATCTCCTCCATTGGTTTTTATTTTGAAAACCAGTATGTCTAAATAAAGTGTCTTCCTGAGTTATGGTGAGCTCTTCTAGTAAATTATCAAAACTGAGGACCGGGTCATGGGAACCCTGGTTAACAGCTGCAACTTTATATATATAATTCTCAAAGTCCTAGCAAGGCATTATAAGCAGAAAAGGAAGTGATGATACAGTAGCTAGTGAGAAAGTTGGAACTGAACTCAGAAATATCCAAAGTTTGTGCTTTTTCTCTACACTGTCTCAGTTGGGAATTACCAGGGTGTAACATATCACATCTAAGAATCAATAACTCATGTCCCATCTCATGAAAAGCCCAGAAAAACAAAACAGGGATTTCAGAGTTCCACTAGTTACTTTATAATCTGTCAGTTCTTTGGCTTTTCCAGAAAAGAAGTGATTACCTGAGCAGGTTTGCCTATACAGTCAAGTGACCTCTCACTGAAGTTCTGATTTTCAATCCGACCTATTTTTAAAGACTATCCAGAACATTCAGGACCATTCTTCTTCCCATTCAAGTTAACTGTACAATTTATTTACAGCTGCGTTCTTCTAACGTATCTGTTGTTTGGCACTCATTCATTTCATTGCTTACGTTGCATTTTGATTACCCTTTCCCAGTCTTATTCACATTGCAGCTTCAACTATGCCATTTTTAAGGAATTTATCTAATTTCACCTATATTTTTACACTGTTGCTATGAAAAATCACAAGTATTTTAATCCCTTACAGAACCTAAGCAATGGAAAAGTGTTACTGGCTTCTTTTTCCATCTTTTAAAGAACTGCTTGTAAAGTTCTTCCTCAATAAATTCTATTTAAAGTCAAACTAGTGTCCTCATGCTTTTTTAGTTCAACATGCTCTTTAGAGTATCAGCCACAAAATCTCTACAGTATGAATAAACACCTAATCATGGATTTGTCTAGCCCAGCTTGTTCTGTTACTGAAACAAATGCGAACATAAACCTTTTTTGATTTCTTATGGGATCAAGTTCCACCTTTTTTGATTTCTTATGGGATCAAGTTCCAACTTCTCGACACATCGGTCAAAGTCCTTTACAGCCCAGGACACTTCCCAGCCTTATCTTTTGCCACTTTTTCCATAACACAACTCTTAAACAAGTCCATCTAGTTATCATGATCCAACCTTATCTTCTGCCACTTTCGTAACACAGTTCTTAAACAAGTAGATCTACTTATCATCATCCAACATTTTGGATGCTTTGCAAACCCTGTGCCTTTGCATCCGGTGGCTTCTCTGTCGGAATACAGAGAAGCCTCCTCTACCTCCGTTTCATGAATTCTCCCACTCGTTCTTCTTTCAAGATCTCTGACTCCTGCAGAGTTGGTCTCACCTCTGGGACCTCATATCTCTATTAAAAAATTATCCCAGTGCATTACAAATATTTGTCTTATTCCTTAGACTCTTTTACCCTTGAGGGTAGACGCTTTTATCACTATCCAATTTCTAATGCATGAAAGAAGATTAATTAGAAGTTAGGAGGAACTGGTTCCAAATAGGAAAAGGAGTATGTCAAGGCTCTATATTGTCACCCTGCTCATTTAATTTATATGCAGAGTACATCATGAGAAATGCTGGGCTGGAAGAAGCACAAGTTGGAATCAAGATTGCCGGGAGAAATATCAATAACCTCAGATATGCAGATGACACCACCATTATGGCAGAAAGTGAAGAAGAACTAAAGAGCCTCTTGATGAAAAGTGAAAGAGGAGAGTGAAAAAGTTGGCTTAAAGCTCAACATTCAGAAAACTAAGATCACGGCATCTGGTCCCATCACTTCATGGCAAACAAATGTGGAAACAGTGGCTGATTTTATTTTTCTGGGCTCCAAAATCACTGCAGTTGGTGACTGCAGCCATGAAATTAAAAGACGTTTACTCCTTGGAAGGAAAGTTATGACCAACCTAGACAGCGTATTAAAAAGCAAAGACATTATTTTGTCAGCAAAGGTCCATCTAGTCAAGGCCATGGCTTTTCCAGTGGTCATGTATGGATATGAGAGTTGGACTATAAAGAAAGCTGAGTACTTAATAATTGATGCTTTTGAACTGTGGTGTTGGAGAAGACTCTTGAGAGTCCCTTGGACTGCAAGGAGATCCAACCAGTCCATCCTAAAGGAGATCAGTCCTGGGTGTTCATTGGAAGGACTGATGTTGAAGCTGAAACTCCAATACTTCGGCCACCTGATGCAGAGAGCTGACTCATTTGAAAAGACCCTGATGCTGGGAAAGATTGAGGGCAGGAGGAGAAGGGGACAACAGAGGATGAGATGGTTGGATGGCATCACCAACTCAACGGACATGGATTTGGTTGGACTCCGGGAGTTGGTGATGGACAGGGAGGCCTGGGTTGCAAGAGTTGGACACGACTGAGTGACTGAACTGACTGAGGAGGAACAAACATTTCTGAACTGACCACCATAAGCAAAGTGACTGACATGGTTGCATTCATTTAGCCTAAAAATCACTGGAAGGACAAGAGCAGTTTGTTTATTAGGTTAATAGTTTCCATTACTGGGCTTCGCTGGTGGCTGAGAAGGTAAAGAACCTGCCTGCAATTAAGGGAGACCCAGGTTTGATCCCTGGGTTGGGAAGATTCCCTGGAGAAGGTAATGGCTACCCACTACAGTATTCTTACCATGGACAGAGGAGCCTGGCAGGCTATGGTCCATGGAGTCGCAGAGCTGGGCATGACTGAGTGACTAAGACACTCACAGAAGCACCCACTGAGTGCTAGAGGATATGAATGGTAAATAAAGTAGATGCAGGGCCTACTATCTGAAGAGTTTACAGTCTAATCAAAGAGACAGATGTATAAAAAGCTGTGAAGAAACAGTGCAATAAGAACTATGAAGGAATAGTGTTGTGAAACTGAAAACTAATAACAGAACTAGAAACAAACCAGAGCTACTATTTTAGGTATGGTGGTGAGTAAAGTATCCTTTGAGCTGACAATTTTGTGGAGAGCTAGGAAAGAAGGAACTAACCACACACTCTGTAGCAAGAGGTAGGAGTGGACATTTCAGATCAAGGGAATAAAACATGCAATGACTCTGGGATGAGAAAGAGTTTTACCTGTTCCAAAGAATTCAAAGACAAGTGTGGCCAGAGTAGAGTATGAAAGGGAAGAAACGGCTGGATGACTTAGGCAAGGGCCAGATCAGGTAGAGCATTTTAGGTCATGGTGGAGAGATGAATTTTAATCTAAGTGCAAAGGCAAATACTGTAATAGGAAGATCCTAAGTGTGACTTGATTCAATTTATTTTCAAGAGATTTTTACTGTTCTTGCTGTTGTGTGAAAAATAGATTGGAGGAGTGCAACAAGATTGCAATGATCACAGCTGCTGGGACTGACTTCATTTCAGGTCAAATGATCCAATTCTTCTCGCCATTTGGTCCAGTACACACCATCTTCCAAGAGACTACTGCTATCAAATTTATCATGCTTCTCATCCCTGTTTTCCTAAGTCAACACCCAGAGTGTAGTTTCTTGAAATCCCATCAACTCTGGAATAGGCATTATTAATATCTTAAAATGAGGAATTAACAGAGGCTTACTGGTAGGCTGCCGTCTATGGGGTCGCACAGAGTCGGGCACAACTGAAGCGACTTAGCAGCAGCAGTAGCAGTAGAGAGGTAACTAAGTTACTATATCATCCACCTAGCAAAAATCTGTTCCAGTTTTGAAGTAGGGACTTTCAGAATTTAAGGGAAACATGGTAACTACTATTCTACAGCAATCAGCTACTGTTACGGAATTAAAGGAAAAGGTTTGGGAAAAAGGGTATACATGCTAACAAATACAAGATTATTCAAAGGGGTAAAAACAGAAAAAAATAATTATTAAGTTCAGCTGTGAAAAAAATACATACAACTTTAGCCATACTTAGCAAACTAATATTTCTTTACACTATAGTCTATGAAAGAGTCAATATCCTCTTTTTTCATTCAGTAGCGATAAATATACTGAGATAATAATGAACTGTGTGTATACTCAGTCATGTCCTACTCTATGCAACCTCATGGCTCTATGCAACCTCATGGACTGTAGCCAGCTGGGCTCCTCCATCCATGGAATTTTTCAGGCAAGAATACTAGAATGGGTTGCCATTCAAGATCCAGGGGATCTTGCCAACCCAGGGATCAAACCCACATCTCCCACAACAGGAGGTGGATACTTCACCACTGAGCCACCTGGGAAGTCCAATAATTGAAACTATAGCCTAATAAATAAATTGTTCTTATTCTTCCAGTGATTTTTAGGACTGAATCTGTTTTATAAACACCACCAAACTAAGCAAAAAGCATCAATCTAAAAGTTATGAGAGTCTAAGTACGAAAAAATAAAGTAACTATGAATTTATAGTTAGAACAGGCTAATCCTAAAATTTATCCTATTATTTAAATCCAAGTATGTTAAAAATCAGAAACTGTACAGATTCTCAGACAACACCAATCATCCTTATACCTGGATTCCATTATTACTTTACCAACCACAGAAAAGGTAACACAGGAATAACAACATTGGATCTTAAGATAGGAGTTCCTATCCTTACTTGATTACCAACAAAACTAATCTAATTTTGAATCACAGACTTAGTTTTAGATAATTTCTCCAATGCCTCAGCAGTAGCTTCCTCAATGCAGGATCCCTGTACTTGAGCCACTAGTCCTATTGATGACCACTTCAGTAAAAACATACTCTATGGAAGACTAGGAGGGACCCCAAAGGATATTATGAAAAACAAATGCTGCAGCTGTATTTCATATTATATAAATAAACAAACAGAAATTGTGGTTTGTTACCAGGGTCTTTTTGAGAATGGAGAATGACTTAGTATTTCTGTACTTGATCAATTCCAGGTGACGAAAAATGGGTGTTAAAATGGATTTTCTGAAAGAATAAGGTTGATGATTAATCTTGGACTGTGTTTGGTCAATGTTCTGTCAGCCAGTCTATCTCCATTATATTTCTGTATCTGTTCTCTGTAATGTCAATAAATATAATATCAGGACGTGCTGGGAATAGTTTAAAAACTGGATAAGAAAAAATAAGAAAAATTTTTAAAAAAGGAAAAAAAAAAACTGGTTAAGAAAAGAACGTGAGCATTTTGGGAACTCATAATTAACAGTTAAAGAAATGAATAAACAATAAACTTCAATGGACTTATCGTTTTCTCTAAATTAAGCTGCTGGGTTGCAAAGGAGGCACTATCAAGAGCCACAGAAATAGCAAAGTTTTTCAAAGAAATAATGTGTGTATGTGTTTGTGTGTTCATACGCAGATAAAAACATACATACATACCTGCACTCAAGGCAATACCAGTGCCACGGTGGCAAATGGACATCGCCATGGGAAGAGACCAGCTGAAAGAAACACACAAAGGCAATTTATAAGAGGAATAGAGGACACCATTGTAGAGAATCTATCTTGGAAAAGGAAATATAAACTACTTTGGAAATAGGCAACTATTTATCACAAACCAAAACCAAACAGCTTTCATATTCCTGTGTTTTTCACTCTCCAGTTTAAAAGTAAGAAAATGATTTATTTAAGAAGTCCCTCCCTTTTCTAAACTGCATCACTAACAGAGATGAGAAATTAATTAAGACTCAAATTCCTTTCATAAAAGAAAGAACATGGGTCGAAAACATCAATTAAAGTTGCATACAGTTAGAAAATAAACACTAGAATACAACCATCTGGGTCCTTCCTTTCCTCCAGTAGTAAGACAGAAGTAGAAGAAAACTTGAGTTTTATTTATCTACTGTTTCATATAACATAGTCATCCATGAACTTTATTATTATATAAACAAAAATATCCAAATTGAGCATATCGTTCATTCCCTAGTAAATTACTTAGCCCAAATTTAAAAATCTAATTTTGCTGGATTTAGTATATGTTTCTTAAATCCACAGGTGTTTTGAAATACTCTGTCATCAAACCCTTTTAAAAATCATCTGTCAATGCTTTTCCTTAGAAGGATAACCAACACTTGTATAATCTGGACCTAGTTCTCTTGCTCAAGAGAGAAATGGTTAGTAAAATGGAAAGAACAGGCATCTTTGGATAAAGTTAACATTCATCCTGGCAAGTCAGCTTAGATAGAGAATGTTGAGCATAATCAGACTACATAATCCATACACCAAAGGAAAGGAATTCCAGCAGATTGAAAAGATCATGAAAAGAAATTCTATGTAATAAAAATGGTCACAGTAAAAAAAGAAAAGAGCAATGTTTATGTAATAAAAAGGTCACAATAATAAGTGTAATAAATAATGTCTATGTAATAAAAATGGTCACAATAATAAGTGTAATAAATGTCTCTGTAAAAAAAAACTCTACGTTAAAAAATGGTCACAGTATTAAAAAAAAAAAAAAAAAAAAAAAAATGTCTAAAGAAACCAAGAAAACTGACTAGACACCACTCTAGGTTAACTCAGACTAACAAGATAAATATAAAAGGCAGAAGAAGAGCCTCGTAACAAAGGACAATCAGAGAACAATGGCATAATTTGATCAGAAGAATCAGGAGACTAAAACCCAGAATGAGCTGAGGCTTGCAAAAATGTCAAGGACAACAAAAAGGGGCTTTTAAGATTGTACTCAGGGAAAGCAAGCCTCCGAACTGGGGCTGACGATTTTATGTTAATGGATGACAGAGTGCAAAGCAGATTGCTCAACTATTTTATTTGTCAAAGAGAATGATTATCAGACAAAAAAAAGACAGAACAAATATTGATTTGAGAGAACTGGGGGGAAAAAAAGTGGGGAAATTATAAGACATTACTTTGCATTCCAAATGCACTTAGGACTCCTGGCCAGATGAACTAAATCCCAAGAGCTAACACATGAAATATAACCACTGATCTTGTAATCTTTAAGAAATACTGAAATGGAAAATGGGAGTGATATGAAGTCAAATGTTAACCTAACTTTAAAAAATGGTTAAAATCATAGACTTGTTAGCCTAGAACTGAGCTGCTAAAGGAAATTTTCTTTTCTAAATAATCATGATAGTATTTCCAGTCCCATATGATCTTCTAGAATCTTGTCACTCCTCATCACACCGTATTTATATTTAGCCGCTTGACTCTGGGCAGAACTTCATGACTGACTGCCTCAAGATACAGAGCACAGAGCTGGCACCGCATGACTTCCAAATCACTTGTGCTCCTTCTGTCCCTTCATCCTTCTTTCATGCTGTAAGGAAGCCTCAAATAATCTATGCAGAGAGATCAAGTAGAAAGATCAATGCAGAGAGAAAATGAAGGCCCCTCTAAAAGCCAGAATCAACCCAAGACATGTGAGTAAACGAATCTTCAAATTATTTCACCCCAGTTTGTGTTTTCTCATTGAGGCCTCAGAAATCATGGGGCAGAGACTAACAGGTCACCCCCACTATTTCCTTCTGAACATTATGTAAGAGTCTAGCACAGAAAATCAAGACGGATTCAACTCAGTTAGAGAAAAGTGACGATTAGAAGCCAGTAAGATTTCCTTTAGGAACATTTTTTTTCAGGAAACACTGAGATCCTTTTCAACACAGGTTATATCTTATTCACCTTTGAATTTCAACTTCAAAGAGTACCAGGCACACTGAGCAATTAACACACATCTCCTGATTTGAAGAGTGTTAATTCTTTTTCCTTTTTTTGACTGTTAGTAGAATGTTAACCAATAAAAAGCTAGAGACACAGGATATATGAATTTCAACAAGTGATCTAACAATCATACTGCAAACAATACCATCAAAAAACCAAAAAGCAAAGAAGATACATAAATGGCCAGTTAAGTATATGAAAAGATGTTCAACATCACCAATCACTAGAGAAATGCACATTGAAATCACAATGAAATACCTCTTCACATTCATTAGGATGGTTATTATTAAAACAACAACAAAAACAGTAAATCACAAGTGTTGGTGAGGATGTGGAAAACCTGGAGCCCTTGTGCACACTGCTGGTGGAAATGCAAACAGTGCTACTGCCCCTAAGGTCAATACGCTGTTTTCTCAAAAAATTAAGCACAGAATTACCATAATCCAGCAATTCCACTTCTAGGATATACCCCCAAAGAATTGAAAGCAGAGGTTCAAAGAGATATCTGTGTGCCCATGTTCATAGCAGCATTATTCACAACAGCCAAAAGATAGAAACAATCCAAATGAATGGATAAGCAAAATGTGGTACATATGTACAATGGGATATTATTCAGTCTTAAAAAGAAATGGAATTCTGATAGATTCTTCAACACAGGTTAACCTTGAGAACATTATGCCAGATGCAATAAGCCAAATACAAAAGGAAAAACATCATGTGATTCTACTTTATGAGGTCCTGGTGGCTCAGCAGGTAAAGAATCCACCTGCAATGTGGGAGACCTGGGTTTGATCCCCAAGTTGGGAAGATCCCCTGGAGAGGGAAATAGCAACGCACTCCAGTATTCTTGCCTGCAGAATCCTTATGGACAGAGAACCCTGGTGGGCTACAGTCCATGGGGTTGAGAAGAGTCAGACACAACTGAGTAACTAAGCACAACATACAGGTAGTCAAATTTATAAAGATGGAAGCTCAAACGGTGGTTGCCAGGGGCCGGGGGAATGGGAATTACTGTACAGAGTTTTGGTTTGGGAAGATGAAAAGATTCTGGAGATGAAGAGCAGTGACAGTTGCACAACAACGTGAATGTACTTAATGCCACTGAACTGTACACTTAACAATCAATAAACTGGTAAATTTTGTTATGTATGTTTTACCACAAATTTTAAACAAGGATAAAAGGCAATCCAATATAAAAATGAACATAGGACTTGAATATTCATTTCTCTAAAGAAGATATACAGGTGGCCAGTAAACACATGAAAAGACGTTCAACATCAAAAAAGGTCATCAGGGGAAAAAAATAGGCTTAGATCTATTTTACATAGTTTATGGTAGAACTAGAGCCACTGTGCAGACTGCAAGGAGATCCAACCAGTCCATTCTAAAGGAGATCAGTCCTGGGTGTTCTTTGGAAGGACTGATGCTAAAGCTGAAACTCCAATACTTTGGCCACCTCATGCGAAGAGTTGACTCACTGGAAAAGACTCTGATGCTGGGAGGGATTGGGGCAGGAGGAGAAAGGGACGCAGAGGATGAGATGGCTGGATGGCATCACCGATTCGATGGACATGAGTTTGGGTGAACTCTGGGAGTCGGTGATGGACAGGGAGGCCTGGCGTGCTGCAATTCATGGGGTTACAGAGTCGGACACAACTGAGCGACTGAACTGAACTGAACTGTGCAGAAGATATAAGTTACAGTAAGTTCAATAAAGTAAGGGTCTTTCTGATAATATGAGAAATTTCCAAACTGGAAAAGGGTGATGTGAGTTTCTTGTCACTGGAGGCATGCAAGCCTAAGTAGACATTTGTTTATGAAAGTACTGCAGAGGAAATTTACTCATCTGTGGCTTTTAAACTTTTTTCTTTTTTTGAGTAGCACCCTTTCTTCAAAAGCAAAATCCTTAAAGTCAAGTTGCTTTGGTTATAGCCAGGTCTAAGGGCCTACAGTACAATCTGCATGTTGGCCAGCCCCACACAACTACCCACAGAAGTGGGTAGTTGTGATACTTAATGGAATATCCCAAGCCCCAAGCAGCACTCTTAAAACCAATGTGGTTGAAAATTAAATTAAAATCTAAGAACTCTTCCAACTCTAAATTTTTAAAATATTTTTCTAACATCTTTTAAAATGACTTGTTTTCCTGAAAATGCAATTCCCTATATATACTTTTGCTTTGATAATAACAATTTACTAAGAGATAAAGAATACTTCAGAAAGGCTAACTTAACCATATATTTCCATGCTACCTCCAAAAATTTATAAAAGTTAGTAACAGAAAATATGACTCCAGATATCTCAGGTATCTTTCCCAGACATATCACCTTGGAAACAGCCCCATGTTTCCTGCTATTTCTTTTCTTTTTTTCCCATGAGTATGTCTAGAGTTTCATCATCAGAAGAGCAAACAAAGTAGTTTAAGTCTCATCCCACTAGCTTATTATCATTTGTTAATATGACTTGTGAAAAAAGGCTTTAAATATAGACTCAAGGTAATTTGACAAATTCTTCTTCATTATAATCCTCCCCCAAATCTCTCATCTCTTAAAAAAAAGTTTTACCAGAAAGTAGCAAACACTTATTCATCTTCTTCTGTTTTAGTAGACTGTCCAATTTCTACAATCAGAATTATTTCAGGAATCTAGTTTGGAAAAAATCTGAAGGGTTGTGGTATTTGTGGAGGTGGTTAAAAAATGACCAGCTTCCCTGGCAGGAACTCAAGAAAATACGGTAGCAGAACTCAAGATGCTTTGCTGGGTTAGGAGTTTTTTGGGAAGACACTAGCATAACAGCCATCAATGCTACTTCTGAGGACAACAAATTAACAGAAATAGATGTACATATGTATATACTCATGTATACACATGAACATGTGTGTTTGTGTGTGTGTGTTTGTACATATATATCATAGCTCTGTCAGGAAAAGTCTAGAAGCAATGATATCCTGTTAGCAGTGAGCACATCTAGCACCCAGATCTTGATTTCACAGGAGTCATCTTGAAAAATTTCCACCAGCCAAGTCTGGGACAATCTGAACATCAAAATAAATCAGAGTAATAGTGTAACTCTGGGTAAAACAAGAATTGTGAAGTAATGTGGTGGTGTGGTGGGGGGGGATACACAAACACACACACACACACACACACACACACACACATCTGTTCCTAGTTTCTGAACCCTTATCAGTGTGTGTGTGTGTGTGTAAAACATATCTGTTCCTAGTTTCTGGACCCTTATCAATCTCCTCACTGATACCGGTGCTAGGAGGATCTTTTTATTTGGTCTTTGACTCTGGTTCCCAACACACAGTTCCTAAATCCCTTAGAATTTCCTGGGAGGTAAGAGTGACCTCTGTTCTAATGAGGTGACTCTGGATGGGGGCTAGTTGCCAGAAAGACCAACCCGTGACCAGAAGCTTGGACCCTTCTGCCCCACCCCCACCTCCATCCAGGGAGGGAAGGGCTAGAGATTAAGTTAATAACTGATCATGGCTACATGATGAAGCCTCCATAAAAATTTCCAAAGTACAGGGTTTGGTAAGTTTTCAGGTTGGTAAATAAATCCATATATCAGAAGGATAATGCACCCCAACTCCATGGAGACAGAAGCTCCTATGCTCAGGATCCTTCTAGACACAGAGGGACCTAAAAGGGCACCTGGCTATTCATCTGTATCATCTGTAATATCCTTTATAATCATAGTAAACTTAAGTAAATGTTTCCAAGTTTCTTGAGCCATTTTAACAAATTACTGAACCCAAGGAAGAGTTTGTGAGAACTCTTGATTTATAGTTGGTTAATTAGAAGTACCAGGTGGCGCTAGTGGTAAAAAACCTGCCTGCCAATGCAGGAGACATTAAGAGACATGCATTCGATCCCTGGGTCAGGAAGAACCCCTGGAGAAGGGAATGGCTCCCCACTCCAGTATTCTTGCCTAAAGAATCCCATGGACAGAGGAGCCTGGCAGGCTACAGTCCATGGGGTCGTGAACAGTCAAGACACGACTGAGCAACTAACACTTTCAGTTAGAAGTACAAGTAACAAGCTGGGATTGGGGATTGGCATCTGAAGTGGGAGGCAGCCCTGTGGGACTGAACCCCAACCTGTGGGGTTTGTGCTAATTCCAAGTAGTTAAACAACTAAATGTAATACATGATCCTCAGTTGGATCCTGGACCTATAAAGGACATTTTTGGGACAACTGGCAAAATCTGAATGGGATCTGAGGATTAGGTGATTAACACAGGATCAATGTTAGTTTTCTGACTGTGATGGCTATAGTATGGAGAGTTTCCTCAAATTTAAGAAACATACACTCAAGTATTAAGGGACTGCAGCAGGCAGAAAGATGTCCACATTCTAATTCCTGAAACTTGTGAATATTTACCTTAAATAGCAATGGGGAATTAAGGTTGTAAGTGAAATTAAAGTTGCTAATAACCTCACCTTAAGATAAGAAGGCTATCCTGGATTATCTGGATGGGCCCAATATAATACAAAGGGTCCTTAAAAGTGGAAGGGGCTGGCAGAAGGAGGGAATCAGGGAAGAAATGTGACAATGAAGCAAGTTTAAAGTGATATGATGGGAGAACCTGACACACCACTGCTGGCTTTGAAAATGGAGGAAATGGGTTCCAAGCCAAGGGATTCAGAACAGCCTTCAGAAGCTGGAGAGAGCAACAAAACAAATTCTCCCCCAGAGCCTCCAGAAATGAACGCAGCCCTGCCAACACCTTAATTTTAGCCCTGTAAGACCTAAGCCAGACTTTGAACTACAGGACTGTTAAGATAATAAACGTGTTATTTTCAGTTACCAAGTTTTTGAGTACTTATGACAGCAGCAATAGAAACTAACACAGGAGTAATGAGTATCATCATCGCTGCACTTTTCAAAAATCATTCAGACATGTTAACACACTGGGAGTCTGCATAAGAGTATACAGTAACACAGCACACTATTTCTGCAATATTTATGCAAATCTGAAATGATTTCAAAATAATTTCTTTTAATTAATAGGAATTACATTTTGATTTACCTCTAGAACTTTTACCTGCTACTACTAAATTCCCTGGTTCCAGAGCCCTTACCCGTAGATGCTGATATGGGGAGACAAAGGACGGTTTAAACTAGTGTTCTTACTCCAGAACCTCTCCATCTCTTCTTTGGCTGTGGTTCCCAAAGGAACAGCACTAAAATAAAACCAAAAGGTTTAAATGATTAAAAGTAAACTTGGTTTAAAATTTTACATAATAAAAAGTTAAAGGTAAGCTGGGCTAGATGAACCCATATATTAAGAAAACAAGTCTGTCCACTCACCTTATCTTTCTGCTAAGTACGACTCAGCTACTAATAACCTCAACCACCCAATGAGGTCATATTAGAGAGCAACTCTTCTTCTCAATCCCCCAACACCCAAGTACAGTAATGGAAGATTAACTTTCTTGTTGGGCAGCAGGGCAAATACAATATTTCAAAACCATTTACATATCACCCAGGTCATGTGTGATATCTCATACATTACCACCTGCTCTCATCTAGCTCTTCAAGACTCCTTTCCAGGTTCTCAAAAATTGAGAACTAGATTCAGTCCAGTACCTCTAAATAGTTTCATGATTTTTCTCGTCACTAGGCTAGGCTGATGAAACAGGAGAGTGAAAAAGTTGGCTTAAAACTCAACATTCAGAAAACTAAGATCATGGCATCTGGTCCCATCACTTCCCATGATGTTTCCCATCACTGGGAAACAGATGGGGAAACAGTGGAAACAGTGAGAGACTTTATTTTTGGGGGCTCCAAAATCACGGCAGATGTCGACTGCAGCCATGAAATTAAAAGACACTTGCTCCTTGGAAGAAAAGTTATGACCAACCTAGACAGCATATTAAAAAGCAGAGACACTACTTTGCCAACAAAGGTCCATCTAGTCAAAGCTATGGTTTTTCCAGTAGTCATGTATGGATGTCAGAGTTGGACTATAAAGAAAGCTGAGTGCTGAAGAATTGACGCTTTTGAACTGTGGTGTTGGAGGACTCCTCAGAGTCCCTTGGACTGCAAGGAGATCCAACCAGTCTATCCTAAAGGAAATCAGTCCTGAATATTCATTGGAAGGACTGATGCTGAAGCTGAAACTCCAGTACTTTGGCCACCTGATGCAAAGAACTGACTGATTTGAAAAGATCCTGGTGCTGGGAAAGACTGAAGGCAGGAGGAAAAGGGGATGACAGAGGATGAGATGGTTGGATGGTATCACCAACTCAATGGACATGAGTTTGAGTAAGCTCCAGGAGTTGGTGATGGACAGGGAAGCCTGGCGTACTGCAGTCCATGGGGTTGCAAAGATTCAGACATGATTGAGCGACTGAACTGAAGCTAGGCTGAAGCCAATTCTTAGACAGCTATGTTCAACAATTTAATTTACTATGTACCTACATTAAACATGATCCATCCCCCTCAAGAAAAATATTTCCCCAAATATTACTTACAAATTACAAAAGTTAAAAACAGTAACTTCATACTGGGAAAAAACTCAGCAAACATTTCTGTATTCAAATGGCCAAAGTTAAAATCACTGATAATGGGACAAATGACAGCATATGTCCCTGATGTGATATAGTGAGGATAAAACATCATTAATGTATTACTCCTGCCAAAAATGCATAACCTAACTCATTAGAAAACAATCAGACAAATCTAACTTGAGAAAAACTCTGAAAAATAACTGACCTGTATTCTTGAAAAAAGTCAATGTCATAAAAGACAAAAAAGGCTAAGAAATAGTTCCAGATTAAACGATACTACAGAAATAAGACAATTAATATAACATGTGAGCCTAATTAGATCCTGGAGAGGGGACAGACAGTCTGTTTGGGACAAATGAAAAATCTGAAAATTGACTTTATATCAAGTAAGATTAGGTCAAAGTTAAATTTCCTGAGTTTGATAACTGCATTTGTATAATTATTCTGTGTTTTATAAGATAATGTTCTTGTTCTTAGGAGAAATTAGGGTTTATTTTGCTGTGCTGTGAGATATGTGAGATCTTATTTCCCTGACAAGGGATCAAACCCATGCTCCCTGCAGTGGAAGTGTGGAGTCCTGGCTATTAGAACACCAGGAATTCCCTTAGGAGAAGTATTTGGAAGAGGTCATGATGTCTGCAGCTTAATCTCAAAGAATGCAGAGAAAATCATACTAATTAAATTGTGCTGAACCACACTAAATTATCAGTATTACACAAGTTTTGAGCTACAAAAATATAATTTCATATGGCACAACCAAAAATATAGAGTGGTATGTAAACACAGCAAAATGTTAACAACTGAGAATATAGGTGAAAGGTACGTAGAACTTCTTTGTACTATTTTTACAACTTTTCTGAAAGTACCAAATATGTCTACTCTCCCCCCGCCCCCACCCCAGGTGCATTGCTCAGCATGCAGAATCTCAGTTCATGGAACAGGGATTGAATCCAGGCCACCACAGTGAAAGCCTGCAATCCTAACCACTAGGCAACCAAGGAACTCCCTAAAAGTATGAAATATTTCTAAAATTAATAAAAGTTAAAGGGGGATTAGAAAAATAAGTAAAAAGTTATGCTGCAACTACTGAAACCCTCATGCCCTAGAGCCTGTGCTCTATGATAAGACAGGCCACTGCAGTGAGATGAGCCTGCACTGCAACTAGAGGAGCCCCTGCTTGCCACAACTAGAGGGAAGCCCTCACAGCAACGAAGATGCAGTATAGACAAAAATAAATTAATTAAAAAAAAAAAGTTAAGGGGTACTTCCCTGGTAGTCCAGTTAATACTCCAACCTTCCAATGCAGCCACGGGTTCAATCCCTGGTCAGGGAAGTTCCACATGCTGTGGGGTGTGGCCATAAATAAATATTTTAAAGTTTTTTATAACAAAAAAAACCATACAGGGGCAACTGCTGAGGTCAACAGACTAGAAATGAATACTGTAAGAAGAAACAGATTTAACTCCTGGGAGCTGCCCAAAATTAAAGGTTACAAGAAAAAGGAAGTACAAAAGGAAAAAAGACTAGACAGAAGAGAATTAAATATCAAGAAAGGAACCAAAAAATGGAGCAAATAAATGAAGTTAAAAAAAGCAGAAAAGCTTAAAGTGAGGAAAATTAAGAAAAGACCAAAGATATATTCAAATTCCTTCTTTCTTCTACTACCAGGTAAGAAAACTAGAGACCATGGTCACTAAATTTTCAGCCAACCATCTACAATTACCTGCTTTCGTATATATCCCCAAAATCTCAGTCAAAAACCTACTGCTTTTCTCTGATGAGAAAAAGCTTAAATAATAATAATCTCCACAGATTTAGGAACTTACTTTCTGATACAGAGCTGAGGACTAAGGTGGGCACGGAGGCAGCGACGGCCAACATGTCTGCAAGATAAGAGAACCAATAGTCAATAAACATTTAGAGACCATTTTTAGTGTATCAACTTTAGTGTATCAACTTCTCTATTTTTGTACTGTGTTAAGACTTTAGGGTGGAGGGGAAAATTAGGAATAAGATGAGAACAATGACAGTATCAGGATTTTGAGATTTATCTTCTAGTTGGAAAGCTACAACTTTAATAACTTGAGAATAATCACAAACATTATTTTCAAATGCAAAATAAGGTTTTAGCTAAACACAAATAGTACAAGGTAGAAGAATAATCAGAATTGGTTAATACTCAACAAAGAAATATAGAAAGTGGGACTTCTCTGGTGGTCCAGTGGTTGACACTCCATGCTCCCACTGTAAGAGGCACAGGTTCAATCCCTGGTTAGGGAACCAGGATCCTACATGCCACAAGGGGCGGCCAAAAAAAGAAATATAGAAAGCAATTTTTTTCAAGCTAGGTCTTAAAGGAGGTGATGGTTAAAAGACAGGGTTTTTTCTGGGGGAAAAAAAAAAAGGCAGAGGGACAGAATAAGCCACTGGCAACACCAAGAACTGTGTGTGTGCTGTGTGCTAAGTCGCTTCAGTCACGTCTGACTCTTTGCGACCCTATGGACTGTAGCCCACCAGGCTCCTCTGTCCAAAGGACTCTCCAGGCAAGAATACTAGAGTGGGTTGCCGTGCCCTCTTCTGTGGGAGCTTCCCCACCCAGAGACTGAACCCACATCTCTTTACATCTCCTGCATTAGCAGGCCGGTTCTTTTAGCACTACCGCCCCCTGGGAAGCCCCCCAAGTACTATACAGCTTAGCTAAAGCAAACACCTGCGCAAATGGATGAATTTAAAAGGTTTAAAGAACAGGGGTTTGAAGAGTGAGGGTCTAAGTATTAAACTGTTATTTTAGGGAACTACCACCAGGTTCTAGACAACCCAGATGACCTTGAAGTGAAAAAGGCCATCATACAATAATGCAAAAAATATGAGAATGCAGATTTCTCTGCTATCCACATGAAAAGGTTCTTGAAGAGGATACACAAGCTTTCCACTAAAATGCTATTTTTTAAATAGCAATCAATACCAGAACTGCTTTTCAAGTCCAAGACTAAAATGTGCCCAGCCACTCTACCTAAAGAAGCTCTGATCCAGCGTTTACATGGTATCATGAAAAACACATGATCACTACACCCCTTTAACTCACATTATATCAAATCTTTAAGAAAGGTATCAGAGTGAAGCTCTGGGACCAAAATTAAAAATACACTGAGATTCTACAAAAGTTTATCATATATCCACTATGTACACGGGGGATACAAGATCACATTAAGATCCAACACTTCTAAAAAAAGTGCATGATGTCCCTCACATCATTGATATCAGAGGCATAAACATTTCAAGAACCTTATGTTTTACACTAGAAAACTAGAAGGGCCCACTACTGGAAGGAAAAATAATCCAACCAACACTTCCTTCAGCTCTTCCCTCTTCCCAGCTTTGGAGGCAAGGGGTGAATACAGACATTGTGCACCCAAGACTCCCAGAAAGAAAGAAGTGGGAACAAATCTCTCTATATCAATTGAAGTAATTGTGACTCTGAAGTTGCAGGGCACGCATTCCTCACACCAGGCTAGGTCCAGTTACTCAGCTACCCAGCGAGAGTTTTCAGATGTGGGTTGGAATCTACAGCACTCTCTGTCTAATGCTATTGTTTCCCAGACAAATACCAATGTAAACTTTCCACAAGGCCCTAACAGAATCTGGTTGCACAACTACATAACCTTATTTGAAATACGACAAGAGTAGATGTTTAATCTATCCTTGCCTTTCATGTGAAACCAGAAACCCTGAAAAGATTTCTTTTCCAACCCAGGAATAGCACTTTATGTTACAGCTAGAAAGTAACAGTAGTTGCCTTGTTTTGTTTTTAAAAAACCAGAACTTATAATTTCCATTTAGGGCTGTCCCTTTCTAAATGCACTATACATGTCTCCCCCTAAATGTAATCATTGCTCAAATTGTTTCTGAAGCTCTTCCCTGTATCGAGGCAACAACAGTAATGTAGAAAGAACACTGGACAAAGTAATAAAAGTCAGACTGGAGGTCTAGATTGCCCTAATGTATATAGTGAGTAACTGAGCTTCAGCTTTTTCATTTGTAAAATGGGATTGATAAAACCTACATTACTGATTACTAGAAGGATAACATGAGAAAATGTATAGGAAAGCACTCTCTAAACTGCACTATACCACATATATGTAATTTATTAATATTCCACTGGTTTCCCAAAGGTCTTTAGAATTCACATCACATTCTCTTTAAAATTCTTTGTGGTGTTAAAAATCTTCATCTGCTGAAAATGGATCTGACTTCTGGAAAAAAAACAAAAGTTATTCAAAGCCAAGTCTATGTCATCAAATTAAATAAAAACCATTTTTAGTCCAAAACAAGATATGAGTATAATATAATGACTTTCTTTTGCACATCCTCTACACCTGATCTGATGGCACATGAAAACTTAGTTTCATAAATGTCTGAGGTTAACAACAACATTAAAATATATAATCTTGAAGGACACAATGAAGAGCAATCATTTATACATGAAAGTTCTGATTAACTGTATGAGCATCCAACCAACTCCACCAAGAACTCCTGAACTGATCTCCTAGCACCACCAATCTCTTCCCTATCATTCAATATAACCAGTTAAGTTACTGAAAAAGAAAGCTGACTTCATCAATCATCTGCCTAAAAGTCTTTAACAGTGAACTGGTATGCACAGTCAAACAACGTCCTTCTCAACATGACCCAATCCAGTTCTCTAGAACTATTCCCCCACAAGTTCCCTTCAGCCCCCTATACTACCAAACTGAAAGTCACATTGCCCACAGATAGAGCAATAGTTTCTTTTGACCACATGCCTTTGCTCAGGCTATTCTGAGTGGACCTCCCTTACAGTCTGATAAAGTCATCCTTCAAGACCCAGCAACTCCCAAATGGCAACTTCACTCCTAAAAGGAAGCAGCCTTACCTGCTGCACCTGCTATGCTCCCAAAGCAACTGTTCATATCTCTAAATCAAAATTAGGTTGCTTATTAATCAATCTCCTGTGCTAAACTTTGAGTTCCTCCAGCATAGAATGGAATACTTTACATCTACAGCACCTATAACAACATGACACATAGAACAGGCTCAAAAAAATGGTCTGTGAATGACTATGCTTATTTTAAAAAGCAGTCTTAAGAATTCAGACTTTAAATAAATTAAGCCTTGTTTTTAGAGGGGCTTTATTTAATACGATGGGCAATGCCAGAGGGTTAATGACTCTTGGTGGGTTTGTGCTTAAGTTGCATGAATATTACAAGACAGAAGCCTAGCTATTCTTAACTTAGTTCTCCATCTAGGTCTTCTTGGCTTTGGCAAATCATTCCCTGACTATCAATGGAGCTTGTGCTACATAGCTGGTTATTCATCCCTAGCTAGTTTGTGAACTGTTCAGGGACTATACAGAATATAGAATACTATTCAAAATCCATAACATACAGCACTGCCATACTAATAATTTTTAGTTAACCAAGCATTAAAAACATTTAGAAAATATTTCTCCTGAGTTCAAGTTATGACTTTTCTTTTTTTTTTTTTTAATTTTTAAACTTTACATAATTGTATTAGTTTTGCCAAATATCAAAATGAATCCGCCACAGGTATACATGTGCTCCCCAACCTGAACCCTCCTCCCTCCTCCCTCCCCATACCATCCCTCTGGGTCGCCCAGTGCACCAGCCCCAAGCATCCAGTATCCTGCATCGAACCTGACTATTTTCATTTGCAAAGAAATGACAATCATCTCATCAATGACCCAGACTTGTCTAAAATAAATGGAATTAGTGACACTACTAGAACTAGAAACCAGCTCCCAGAATTTCTTAGAAGGTATTTTCCTTTGAGGTGAGATCAGCACATTATAAACAAATCCCTCTAGTGAAATGGAATTAGACCCCAGAACTCCCAAAAAGAAAAAAAAAAAAGTTTTTTGAAATCTCCTACTTCTTTTAAAAAACCCTTGTAAGAAATGAAGAGAGGTGTCCCTCCCATAAGAGTTTTGTACTATCACTAATGAATCCTAATAATGATAGTCCTATATAGCTCAAAATTAGTTTGGACATAGTCAATGAATACAGTGATCCTCACTTTCTAAGTACTAAACATGAAACTCCTAAAATGAACTGTTCAGACCCAATATGATCAATACAAGCTATAAGGTAATGCCACCAAAAAGCCTATGACATCTACTGAAATGTATATACCAAGGAATTTAGAAGCATTCAATTATGGTCAAACTACCTGTAATAAAGGAGGCAATCTGGCAAGACTAGCCCTGACACATTTTAGAAAGAGATACAATTGGAAATAACAGACAGGGAGAAAAATGAAGGATCAAGGTAAACCATTCCTGATCTCAACTCCCAAGAGCAATCATTTTGTCACAGAGAAAAACTAAATAAAGTCCGTCTATTTTTATGCCGAGTGACTGAAGTGGAAAGAGAACGAGAAGATATTTGGGGAAATCAGGAATTAAATCTCAACAGCATTTAAGCTAACTTTCCATAACAAATAGTTTCTAAAAATAGTGCTGGCACGAAACTGTGCTGGGATTTGTATCAAGTGCGTCTAAAGTCACTAAAGCGGCTACAGCTACACAGGCTGTGAGAACGAGTCCTCTTAAAAAGCGGACAATTCAGAATGGAAGAAAATCTAGGGTATTTCTCTGGACGAGCTGACACTGCAGAGAAAAACTGAGCTATCTACTCCCCTCACCCACCAAATAAAAAAATAAACTAAAATTGAATTTCCGGGCTGCTTTGGCGCAGCAGAGCGACAGCTATAGGCGCTGTTACTAATGGTCAGCCCGGTGGGGTTCCTGCACTTTCTACCAGGGGCCGGTTAGGAACTCGAACAGTGCCCACCCATTGCCAGCAGCTGGTGTTTGCAGGAGTAAAATGCAGAAGTAAAGTACACCAAGATTCTTCTCGAAGCCCAAGCCCTAAATGAAAAAGTTAGAGCTGTTTTCTTGAGCTCGGCTCTGGCCGTGGCCCAGACAGCAAGCTGGGGGAGAACTATTAGAAGTGGGGAAAGCAAAAGAAGCGAGAACCCCGCGACCCCTCCGTAAAACGGAGTAAGGAAAAAATAATCCGCCAGTGACTCCGAAGCTCTCCACGATATACAGGAGCGGCTGGGGGAGGGGAAGGGGTCTCTACGACTCGAGACTGCGTCGCCTCCACCCACGGGTCCTTTCCGTGCCCAAGCACGGGGTAAACAGCTATCAGCAAGACGTGAGGGGGCAATACAGGTCCCCTGAGGGCCGCCGGCACGGACTCCCAGCCCCAAACTAAAGTCACCTCAACAAGAGCGCAGCCATCTTGGGATCCGGCCTGACGGAAGTGACGCCAGACGGCCCCACCACCTCTGGGCGGGGCTTCCGTCACGTGACAACACCGACTATGTTAGAGGCTTGGGCACCTGTCGGGTTCAGTTTGTTGGCTGGTTTTATCTGCTCTCATGGTGTCTGCCTCTTTCTCTCTCAACTGACTTCTATTTGAAAGTGAGAAGATTTCGGCAGAATTGCGGCTGGGTCAGATTCTGCAGTGTACATTTCACCGCTGTACACACTGATTTGTTCAGCCCCACAAAACAGGACTTGCCTAGATTCTTCACTGAAGACGTCTTAGTCTGGTTTCACTCCTTCCCCCTTCCAGGTGGGACTAAAAACGTCTTATAGGATGATTGACACACCGAGGGAAAAGATACTTTGGGTTTACCCAGTATGGTATGGTATGGTATGGATGAACCAAGAGATTAGCATACTAAGTGAAGTAAATCAGAAAGACAAATAGGATATCATTTATATGTGGAATCTAAAATATGACACAGATAAACTTATTTACAGAACAGAACACATAGACAGCAAATGTTTAATTACCAAATGGGGGTGGGGTGGAATAAATTAGGAGTTTGGGACTAGCAGATATAAATTAACTATATATAAAATAGATTCAAAAAAAAAATAAAATAGATAACCAAGAAGATCCTACTGCATAGGAAACTACATTCAATATCCTGTAATAAACCGTATGGAAAAGAATATATATATATATTACTAGATACGTGACTTTGCTGCACTTTGCTACTATTTGCTGCACTTTGCTGCACTTTGATACTATGCACTTTGCTGCATACTAGAAACTAGCACAATTTTGCAAATCAATTATACTTTTAAAAAAGTTTATTAAAGATACTTGGGGCTCCTTCCCATTCTTATGTGAACCTTCTTCACCAGAAATAGTGCACAAGTTGAGATCCGTCGGGGAGAAACCCTCCCAGACCACTATTCGCCAAGGATGGGGAGCATCCTCTAACCACCTCCATGAGCTTTATGTCTCACAATTCCTGGGCTTGAGCTGCCACATGAGCTAGATGCCCACTAACAACAGCGCTGCCTTGTTCCTTGTTTCAGGGCTGTGTGGGCGACACCCACTGCCAGAATAACCTGGGGTGAGGGTGGGGGAGAGCTTGCTTTGATTTGTATGCAGGAAAGCAGTTCTGAGGAAACCTAGCACAGCAGTCACTTCCAGAGAACTTAGGACTTAAAAGAGAAGCAAACAAGTGGCAAGGAATGGAAGAGAGAAAAAGTCTGCCCTTTTTGAGGAGGTGGGGTGAGAAGAAGTGAAGGAGACAGCAGCCCAGGGCAACTCCTGTTCTACAATAAAAACATATTCATCACATTAATATTCAGATCTTATTTATATTTAGCACTCCTGTGCTTTTCCTTTCAGGACTTACATAGGGGAGATTCACTTATTTCTGCATCAAATGAAAATACTATTTTGCATTTCTATAATGCTGTCAAAGAAAGCACTTTAACAGGCCTCTGGTTTTGGAAGAGACCTTTGAGGCGCTCCAACCTGCTTTTCTATCTAGTTCAGGAATCTCCTCTGCAACACAGCTGACAGCTGATCTTCAAGACTGTGCCTTAATGTATTCCTTAATGGGTATCTCAAAAAAACAGGTTTCATTTAATAAACAATTTAGTCTTTAGGAAGTTGTTATGTTAGAGTTTTCTGCTATTGATCTTCCAGTCATTGGCCCTCTGAAGTTTCACATTAACAAATCCAATGAGTGTCTTTTTCACTTAGCTCTTTAAATAGTTTCACTTAACTTATCTGTCTTAAAACTCAGCTCTGACTATATAGACACTCCCATTCCTATCCCCAAATACAAACCCCAAACCTTCAGCAAATTCTTATAATGTACCAAATTAAATCCACCCCTTTAGTCTGTCATTTAAGGCCCTCCACAAACTGACTTCAGCTTTCCTGTGCAGCCTCCTTTCCTGTGATGCCTGTTCAAGATCCCCCATGTCAAGTCAAAATGGGGGATACCAGATCTGCCCTGAATATTCCCCAGACTTCACAAATCTACCCAACGCCTCCTCCACACACACACACATGCTTTCTTATCTCTTTATCTTTGCTCTTGCTCTTCTACCTTCCAAGATGTCTGCACTGCCAATTTCTCCTCTTCAAAATGCCATGCATCCTTAACAGCTGGTCTGCATCTAATACTGACTTATAGACATGACTCCCCCTTCTTCTGAACTTCATTTATTAAATGAAAGTTATTTTTGTGTTTAATATCTGTTACACAACTTAATCTTGCTAATGTAGCTCTGCATGCCCTCTTTATGCTCTTGGCACTTTGTTCATCACACTACTATACCAAGCATCATGGTTTATTATAGTTCATTGTTAATGGGTTTGTTCTCTGATTCCCCTCTCTCTGCTTCCCCAAACTAAATTTTGAACTCCTTGAAGGAAGATCTTAATTTTTATTCCTCTATTACTCAACTACCCACATACTCACATACTCATCTATGTAGCTGGCACTCAATGTGATTTTGCTGCCTTGCTCTTAACTGAAATGGACTTAAACTTCAGCATGAGGCAGTGAAGAGCTTCCTGAAAAAGAGGGTAAGATTAGAGGATTATCCCCTGGATATTTTCCCATGGAGAAAAGGTTTTATCTGGAAAGAATCACCCAAGATGCAGAGAGATGGAAAAAAAAAGAAGACTCCCAAAGGACCTGGTCATCTCAAGAAGCCTGTATTGCAGCCCATAGTAGTCAAGATAGTAGGGATATCCTGTTTTCAAATTTCTCTGGGGCTCGCTAACTCCCAGGGCTCTAGAGGAGCCACTCTCAGGCAAGGAGACTATGGAAAAACCCCTTTTCATAGGTTTAAGACTCAGGTTCTCCTGCCCATCTGTCCCTCAGAGAAATGTGTTTGTGTCCCTTTTTCTGTCCCTCTCCTTCCCCCCCCCCCCACCACATGACATTCCAGCCTAGGCCAGGGGGAGGCCAGCAGACACAAAGCCTTCAGTGTGTGGGGTGGTATGTGACCCCCAACCCCTCCACCCAGAGGACACAATGCCACTTCTGCTCCCTGCACTCTGCCCCGCTCCCCACCACC
>NW_011494395.1:396089-401124 GCF_000754665.1 Bison bison bison | reverse complement strand
ATTGGTTACTGGCTCAGGACAGCCCCCTCACACTGGGGTCCCGGGGGATTTTAAGCGGGTTCCAGGAACCCCCGCTCAGTTCCTTGTCCCCCACTCTCCCAACTGCGCAGGCGCTCTGGGCCCTAGCCCTGCCCCAGCGATGGCTCCTGGGGCTCCCTCATCCAGCCCCAGTCCTATCCTGGCTGCGCTACTCTTCTCCTCCTTGGGTAAGTTGAGCTGACCCAGTCTGGGAGCCCTGGGGCTCAGGTTGTCTCTCAGCAACCTTTCCATGGCCTTCGCTGCACTGCCCTCTGCAACCAAAGAAAGAGTGAGCAAGAGCAGGAAGGTGATATTCTCTGTAGAAAAATATATATACATATAGTTTGGAGAGAAGCTGTTAAGATAAAGGTATTCTGTGAAGGGAGAAGGGAGTGTAGAGTGTTTCCGGAACCAAGGTGGACTTGACTGGATAGGGGTTGGAAACTGGTCCTTCTCATTCCTCAGTAGTGTAGGAGGTAACTTAACCTTAGTCTCCCCAAAGAAAAGAGTCAGGGAACCTGATCTAAGGGTGGAGCCCAAGGGTTGTGGTCCCAGCTCTTTGGATCTGCTGCCTCAGTTTCTAACTGCATCTGTTGTCCATTACATGGGTGAACAGAGTACAAGGGAGGTTCCGTGAGATTCCAGGGTCTTGTTGCATCTAAAGCTATCTTCCACAGAAGCTGGCCAACCCTCCCATGGCAGATGCTGACTGAGCAAGAAAAACTCAAAGCAGGGTTATCTGAATGGATCCTTCCCCTCTCCAAACTGCCCTGAAGCCTGGTGCAATGGGCGGGAAGTAGGGCAAATGGGAGAGAGAGGGGAGGAAGAGCTGTTTAGAATGTCTGAGTTTCTCTGCTGTCAGCTCCTTTAGGGCTAAACCCAGAATCTAGACTCCTCTGGGCTGTACTGGACTATTTGAAGGTACCCTAAGAAAATGTTAAGGATAGGGAATTGGAGAAGGGCATGCTGAGGGAAATGAGGAGAGGGAATCTTGGAATTTAAGAGGGAGAAAGGGTACTGTCCAGCATCTGCCCCACTCATAGAACCATTGAACAGAGCTGAAGGGCAGTGGTTTATACTTGAACAGGAGGAATAGAAGTTAGATCCAATGAATAAGCTTACTTGTTACATTTGGGATTCCCCAGAAGGCTCCAAGGCTGAGTTCCAGGATGTGAATCACTGGTATTACATGCTGAGGTGGGAGATTTGGGACTGTGGAGTTGGGGATGGGATCGGGGGAAGGGGAGAGGAGGCATAAGCCCCCAACACTGGTCAATGGTCAGACAATGGGTCTCTATTTATTTGGTTGCTTCCTCCCCCTCCCATAGAACAAAAGGGTCTACAGTTGCCCCCAGCCAGGGCCAACCCACACACATAATCTCCCTGGAATGGCCTTCCTTGTATGGGTGAGTCTTGGGAGTGGCACTGGGCCAGAATGGTCAGAAGGAGGGTGAGGAGGGTCAAATCAGAACCACAGAGGGCTCACAAGCAGAGTCATCTGAGTTTGGGGCTTGGGGCGGGGGCAGGGGGTGGTTTCCTGCTTGAATCCAGCTTCCCCTGAGAGGGCTATGAGGTGCTCCCCTCCCTGACCCTTCCAGTCAGGAGCAATTGTATGGAAAGTAGGGATTCAGCAATGAGGACAGTTGGGCCAGGGAAAAAGACTTACAGTCTCCAGTTATCTTCATCTTTTCTGCAAGAAACTTGAGTTTGCCATTCTGTGAAATACTATGCAGCAATAATATTGATCACTAGGCATCAATGTGGAACACCCTCCCAGACACCTGTATTCTTTTATATACGTATATTCTTAAGGAAAAAAGTAGACTGTAATGCAATATATGTTTTTTAAAAAAAGCTTCATAGAACAAAACTATTTGAGTTTATGCTGAGTCTGATACAGAGAAAATGATCACACATTAAACTAATAACATTGGTTCTATCTGGAAGGAGACCACAGAAGAGGAATTGGTTGGGAGCTGTCAAGACAGACTTTAGCTTTCTTTATCTATACTGCTTGCATAGTTATAAGAATGCACAGGGTGTTACCTGTATAATTTATAATAAGTTTTAAAAATCATTAAGCCTGCATCTAAAGGATAGCTTAAGAATTAGATACTGATCTAAAGGCAAAGGAAGATTCTGGAGACTGAATCCAACGTCTGAAAGTCCTCCGGAGAACTCTGGTACTGTTGTCAAACATGCTGAAGAACTTGAGCCAACACAGTATTTCTACTCTTCTATTCAATTAGTCCAGAGAGACCTGGGCCTCAGAATTCATCATTTTTGCCCCAATCTTCGCTATGGTCTGTGACCCAGGCTTGACTTCCCATTGGTCTCACTCCTTCTATACTCCTTGCCGGGCCCACCCGTGCATCTGATTTCCCCTCTATGTTTGCAGTGCTCTCCCCTGTCCAGGCCATTGTGGTCTACACAGACAAGGAGGTCCACGGTGCTGTGGGCTCCCAGGTGACACTGTACTGCTCCTTCTGGTCCAGTGAGTGGGTTTCAGATGACCTCTCCTTCACCTGGCGCTACCAGCCCGAAGGGGGCCGTGATGCCATCTCGGTGAGTGCCTGGGGGAATACTGGGATTGCATAACAGAAAGGGGGTTTCAAACAACCACAGGAAAGAGAACTTGGGCTAAGGAAGGAGAAATCCTTTTTGAGCCGTAACCCCAACTTTGGCAAGGTAAGTGGCAAGTCTTGTCTCCCTGCTGGGACCTACCAACACCGACACTCCCTCCCCAGCCCTACCCTCTCCAGCCCAGAATCCTTCACCCTGAGGCGAGAGTTGCATGCTTCCCCTCATTCCTCACAGATCTTCCACTATGCCAAGGGACAGCCCTACATCGATGAGGTGGGGACCTTCAAAGAGCGCATCCAGTGGGTAGGGGACCCTCACCGGAAGGATGGCTCCATTGTCATACACAACCTGGACTATGGTGACAACGGCACTTTCACCTGTGACGTCAAAAACCCCCCAGACATAGTGGGCAAGACCTCTCAGGTCACGCTCTATGTCTTTGAAAAAGGTGTGAGAGGAGGTGGGACGGGAGTATGGGAGGCAGTTCACAGAGGGGATCAGGCCTGGCTGAGAGGCTGGGGCAAGGGGCAAAATGCCCGGGCTAATGCCCCTCACGCTCTGGGACAGTGGGCAGAAGGCAGCCTTGTTCGGATATCTTAGATCCCCAGCCGCAGGGAATAGGTGTGTGGCTAGGAACCAAAGACACTTGTCTCTGCTCATTCCCCACGTGTTTTCCTTGCCCCGTTTAGTGCCTACGAGGTACGGGGTGGTGCTGGGAGCCGTGATCGGGGGAGTCCTGGGGGTGGTGCTGTTGGCGCTGCTGCTTTTCTACCTGATTCGGTACTGCTGGCTACGCAGGCAGGCGGCCCTGCAGAGGAGGCTCAGGTAAAGGGCGGAGTCTGACACCCCTTCCCCGACCCACTACTCCCGGTCTCTGGGCGGAGACTACTTCGATGGGTGGGAGGGTGGAAGGGAAGACGAAGCCCCCGAATCCACAGCACACCCTTTCCCTGCAGTGCCATGGAGAAGGGCAAATTGCACAAGACTGCGAAGGACGCCTCAAAGCGCGGCCGGCAGGTTAGCGGGGCTTGGGAAGCCGCCGGGCAGCCCGTCGAGGGCGGGCTGGGAACAGTCAAGCCCTACCCAACGGGTCCCTGATGCATGCGCTCCTCCCCACAGACGCCGGTTCTGTATGCCATGCTGGACCACAGCAGAAGCACCAAAGCTGCCAGTGAGAAGAAGACTAAAGGGCTGGGGGAGTCTCGCAAGGATAAGAAATAGCGGTTAGCGGGCCGGGCGGGGGATCGGGGGTTAGGGGCGGAGGCTTCCAAAGGCCCTCGGGTGGTGGTCATCGAGATGGAGCTACGGAAGGATGAGCAGAGCGCGGAGCTCCGGCCTGCCGTCAAGTCCCCCAGCAGAACCAGCCTCAAGAACGCCCTCAAGAACATGATGGGCCTGGACTCAGAAAAGTGATCACCCGCCCCAAGGCCCTACCAGAGCAAGGGGACCTCCGGTCCTCTATCCCCCGTCTAGGTGCTTTCCTCCTTAGCTCCCCAGCCCTGCCCTGCCCTCACTTCCTTTTGAGATGTAAGTTTCATTCCAGACTTCCTTACCCAGGCACTTCATATTCTCCCCCACTTTCACCCCCTGGCTTTCTGGAAGCCCAGGCCCCATCCTATCTTCCCCTTGCCCCAAGGACTGTGTGTTTGGTGCCTGTTCTTCTGGCGCTGAGAAGAAAGGGACCTTGATACCCCTGCCTCAAATCCAGGCCACCTGACGTTTCGATCCCCTGCACCAGCTAGCCTGTCCCACTGGCTCTCTTCTTTCTGACCCTCCATCCCCTCCTTCAGGTGGTCAAGCTCCATACTCTACCCTCCTAGCTAACACCCAGGTCACCCAAATCAGACTCTCCTTCAGGGTTTATTTAGGTTGTTAGTTATTTTTTATTCTTTAATCCATTCTTCTTTGTTTGTTTATCTGTACCCATGCTCTACCCTCCCCCCATGACTGAGTACCAATGACGTCATGTGGCTTTTGCAATTCTTCACCACCACCACCACCACCCCCCCCTTTAAATCCTTAATGGAGAGCCAGCCCAAGCAGAGCAGCTCCTGATCCTCAAACCTCAGCTACAGGAATGGTGCCCCCTGATCACTCTGGAGCACTGTTCTGGGACTCAAGGTGATGGGAATGGAGAGAGGGAGACAAAGGATCCTCACAGGTCAGGGGTTGAGGAAGGGGCAAATGAGCCTTAAGAAATAGCTTTTAAATAATCAAAAAGCAGAAAAAACAAGTGGGAAATAGGGGGAAAGGGAAGAGGTTGCACTCCCAGCCACAGGGGATTCTTAAGATTTTTCTACATCCTGTATATTTCTTCTCAAACCCCCCAAATGTCCTTAAATGTTTAATAAACACTGACATTTCCAGAAGCTGCTGCCTCCATCTCCAGTTTCCTCATTCTCCTGGGAGTAATCCCTGCCTCTAATCCCCAGTC
>NW_011494395.1:369562-395989 GCF_000754665.1 Bison bison bison | reverse complement strand
CCTGCCTCTAATCCCCAGTCCCACTCTTCCCCAACTGATTTCAGTTGTTAAGAATTTGATTTCATGATATGGGGTTACATAGTCTAGTGGAGAAGGCAATGGCACCCCACTCCAGTACTCTTGTCTGGAAAATCCCATGGATGGAGGAGCCTGGAAGGCTGCAGTCCATGGGGTCGCTGAGGGTCGGACATGACAGAGCAACTTCACTTTCACTTTTCACTTTCATGCATTGGAGAAGGAAATGGCAACCCACTCCGGTGTTATTGCCTGGAGAATCCCAGGGACGGCGGAGCCTGGTGGGCTGCCGTCTGTGGGGTCACACAGAGTCGGACACGACTGAAGTGACTTAGCAGCAGCAGCAGTCTAGTGGAAAGAACTGTGAGACAGACTCATAAGACATAGTCCGACATTCAACGACTATCCAGTGAGCTTGTACTATGTGCTAAACTGTGTGGCAGGCTCTGCGTTTACATGGGTTATAACAGATTCCCTCTTCACCAAACTGTGTATTCTTAAAATATCTCAGCCACTCACAAGCTGTGTGACCCAGGGCTAGTTACTTGATTTAAGTAAACCTGTTTCTGCATTTGTAAACAACTGAGATAATGACACCAACTCAGCTGAATTCCCAGGATTTTTGTAAGAATCACATGATTCCATGCTGTGTATGGAAACCTTTGTAACTTATAAACTGATACACAACAAAGATACTAAGGATCAGTCCTTTACAGATGTTTTTCAGTCTTGCCTAAGGGATTACACTTTACAAGCTAGCACTAATTTCATTCAATCATATAAACTCATGCACACACAATTTTGTTTCATTGTTGCATTTTAGGTATACTATTAATAGCTCATTAGCTAGTTTGTTGGCATGCTAAATAGGTACACCATTAATATCCAGAGTCCTTAAATAATTATGGAAAAACATATATGTATCTTTTTACCTTGGTGGTTACGGATGGCAAAAAACCCAAGAGTCTCATAAGTCATTTCTTCACCTTGTTAAAAGGTTAAATAAAAGATTTTTAATAGCAGTTTTGCAAAACCCTCAGTGCTTCCATTTATTTCAAGAGCTGTCTTCCATTTCTCTTAAAAGGAAAATTAACCCAAATTCATTTTAATGTAAAAGCTAATAGATTCCATTGTGTGTGTGCATGCACAGTCACTTCAGTCATGTCCAACTCTTTGCAACCCTATGGACTGTAGCCCCCTAGGCTCCTCTGTCTACAGGATTCTCCAGGCAAAAATGCTGGAGTGGATTGCCATGCCCCAACCTCCAGTGGATCTTCCCGATCCAGGGATCAAACCTGTGTCTCTTATGTCTCCTGCATTGGGAGCTGGGTTCTTTACCACTAGTGCCACCTGGGAAGCCCAATAGATTCTATTAGGCAAATACAAATCAAAACTATAATGAGATACCACCTCATATCCATTAGGATAGCTGCCTTCAAAAACAAAGCAAAGTATTGACAAGGGCTTGGAGAAGCTGGAATCTTTGTGTACTGTTTGTGGGGATGTAAAATGGTGCAGCCTCTGTGGAAAGTAGGAAGTTCCTAAAGAAAATTAAATATAAAATTACCATGTTATCCAGCAGTTCCATTTTTGGGTATATATCTAAAAAAATTAAAAGCAGGGTCTTGATATATATATTAGTATACCCATGTTCTTGGTGGCATTATTCACAATGGCTGAAATGTGGAAGTAGCCCAAAAGTCCATAGACAATTGATGACTAGATAAGCAAAATTTGGTATATCTATACATACGATGGGATATTACTCAGCTGTAAAAAGAAAGAACATTCTACAACATGAGTGAACTTAAGGACATTATGTTAAGTGAAATAAGCCAGCAATAAAAAGACAAATACTGTGATTCTACTTATATAAGTTACTTATCATAGTCACAATCATAGAGACAGAAAGTAGAATGGTAGTTGTCCGGGGCTGGAGAAATGGGAGAATGGGCAGTTACTGTTTAATTAGGATAGAGTCTCACTTTTACAAGACGATGAGTTACGGAGATGAATAATGCTGATAGTTGCATACATTATGAATGTACTTAATACCACTGAACTATACACTTGAAATGATTAAAAGGTACATTTTATGGTAAATGTATTTTACTACTATTTTTTGATAAAATAAAAGTTAACAGAGTCAATATAGCTTTTTTCAGGGAGATAGAGGAAGCTTAGTCACAACTCAATAAAGTTGAGACTATCTAAGATAAAGAATCTATCAGTGAACCAGAATACAGAGTTCAGAAATGCATATAAGTGTGGGAACATACTATATTATAAAAATAACATTCTAGTTAAGTGATAAATGAATGGATTATTTAATCAAAAATAGTTATATTGACATATGTCTAGAAGAAAACAAAGTAAAATCTTTATCTTACATCATATATAAAAATAAAACCCAAATATTATGAAATAAAATACAAGAATCTGAAGGAGATAAGCATATTCATTTAATCCTCAAATGGGAAAGGCCTTTAAATAAGGGCCTTTATCTTAAGGGAAGTAAAATCTTAAAGGAAGTACATGAAAAAAAATGTAAAAATCTTAGAGGAAGTACATGAAATCTTGAACCTCTTTAAAGGCAGAATATATTATAAATGAAACCAAAAGACAGTTGGTAACCATGGAGAAAAACACAGTGCAAATGTATTTGCACTTCTTCACATAATAATCTAGTATCTCTGTTATTCCCATCTCCTGCTACTGTCCCATTTCTCTGCTTCCCTCTATAGCAAAGCTGCTTGGACAAGTCTAGGGTACTGTCTCCAACCTCCCATTCTCTCTTCAACCCTCTGTCCCCCACTCTACTGAAATTGCTCCTGTCGAAGGGCATGGTGATGACCATTTCGCCAAATTCATTTTTCAGCCCTTCTCATCTGTTTAGCAGCATTTGACATTATTGGCCACTTCCTCTTTTGGATGACACTTCATCACTTGGCTTTTTTGAAACACACTCGCATGGCTGTACCCCTACCTTTTTGGCTTCCCTGGTGGCTCAGATGGTAAAGAATTTGCCTCAAATGAGGGAGACCCAGGTTCAATCCCTGGGTCAGGAAGATCCCCTGGAGAAGGGAATGGTGACCCACTCCAGTACTCTTGCCTGGAGAATCTCATGGACAGTGGAGCTTGGCTGGCTACAGTCCATGGGGTCGCAAAGAATTGGACATGACTGAGCAACCAACACACACACACATTTGGGAGATGCAGCTTCCCAGGTTGCACTAGCAGTAAATAATCTGCCTGCCAATGCAGGATATGTAAGAGACCTGGGTTTGATCCTTGGGTCGGGAAGATTCCCTGGAATAGAAATGGCACCCCACTCCAGTATTCTTGCCTGGAAAGTTCCATGGACAGAAGAGCTTGGCAGGCTACAGTCCATAGGGCCACAAAGAGCTGGATACAGCACATGTGACTTAATTTTATTTTATTTTGTGTGTGTGTGTGTGATTTAATTTTAAAGTAGAGACCGAAACAACCAGAAAGACATCTTTTGTTTGTCCCATGTGATGTATTTGTTTATTTAAAGCTACATTTGGTCATCACATGGCAACAATCATGCTGAACTGAATGTTGTTTTTTCCCTTTAGATAGAGCCTGAATTCTCATCACTCTTATTTCCTTACCTGCTTGACCACTCTTACCATACTCTGTCTTACCTGCTCTGTCTTAAAACGTCTAAGAAACTGGAGATTTATGAGTGGGAGTGAAGTTGCAGAATTGAGGTGTAGTCAGACTACACCCCAGACTTCCCTGGTGGCTCAGACGGTAAAGCGTCTGTCTACAGCGCGGGAGACCTGGGTTCGATCCCTGGGTTGGGAAGATCCCCTGGAGAAGGAAATGGCAATCCACTCCAGTACTATTGCCTGGAAAATCCCATGGACAGAGGAGCCTGGTAGGCTACAGTCCATGAGCTTGCAAAGAGTCAGACATGACTGAGCGACTTCACTTTCATTTCAGACTACACCCAGAGTTTCTCACAGTTCCTCAAACAGGCCACCAGTCACCATGTTTTTCTCTGGCTATATTAGTTACTCATCAAACACAGAGTCCCACTGAATTCTTTGTTATCTAAAGACTAAATGGTAGGGATTTTCCTGGTAGTCCAGTGGCTAAGACTCCATGCTCCCAATGCAGGGAGCCTGGGAGGGAACTAGATCCCTTATGCCACAATCCCTGGTCAGGGAACTAGATCCCATACGCCACAACTAAGGCCCAATGCTGCCAAATAAACAAGTATTAAAAAAAAAAAAGACTAAATTGTGTGGGACTTCCCTGGTGGTCCAGTGGTTAAGAATCCGCCTTGCAATGCAAGGGATGCAGGTCTGATCCCTGGTTGGAGACTAAGATCCCACATGCCCTGGAGCTACTGAACCCACATGCTCTGGAACACGCTGGCCACAACTAGAGAGCCCAGGTACTGCAACAAAAGATCCTGGATGACACAACGAAGATCCTGCATGCTGCAGCTAAGACCCAACACAGTCAAATAAATAAATAATTTTTTTTTTTTAAAGAGAAGTGCTAGGGACTTCCCTCGTGGTCCATTGGTAAAGAATACGCCTGCCAATGCAGGGGACACAGATTCAATCCCTGGTCCAGGAAGATTCCACATGCTTTGGGACAACTAAGCCCAGCCGCCACAATTACTGAGCCTGCACACTCTAAAACCCATGCTACATAATGAGAGAAGGCAACCACAACAGCAACACTACACACAGCAACTAACGAGTAGCCCCTCTTGAGAACTAGAGAAAGCCCCAGTGCAGCAACAAAGACCCAACACAGCCAAAAATAAGAATTTTTAAGACTAAATTGGGAAGTTCACTTCCAACAACTTGTATAATAACAAAAATGGAAAGAAAGGGAGAGAGGAATAAAATGGTTACTTAGACAAACACCTAAAACAAACAGAAAATACGCTAAGTTACAACAGTCCTCATTTCTGTAATTGGTTAGGAAGCCATAACTGACATCTCTGAACCACTTCCACTGCTCATCTCATATTTCCCATGTCTTCAGCCAGAACTTCAGATAGTCAGGGTTCTTTACGTGGTAGAATGATCAAAGCTTTCGTTGCCGACTCAAGGTCTGTGCTGCATTTTTTTTCCCCTTCGGTTGCTATGTTAACCTTTACTACCAGGCAAGGAAGTGCCCCAGAGACTCTCCTGGGCTCCAGAAATGCTCTCCTTCTCTCATTGTGTAGCAGCATCCCAATCTCCCCTAGGGAATCAGGGTCAATCACACCAACGAGCCAAGAAATCACTTTTTTTCTTTGCTTCTTGATTCAGTGATATACAGACCCCCAAATGACTAGGTGGCAGATTCTTCTAATTCAATGGAACTGTTAGGTAGGTAGAATAGGGAAAAGGAGTCCAAAATGGCAGTGGCTAAAAGACAAGGAAGGTCAAAGGAAGGTCCGAGGACCAGAGTGAAAACTTCAGGCAGAACAAACAGCACTCCTGGCTAAGCCCAATTTGCATAGGGCAGGCCCAGGTGGGGGGAAAAACATAGAAAAGGAGGAGCCAAAGCGCTTTCTCTCGGACTCTCTTTCCCGAGTGCATACGCGCACTCTCTCTCTTTCTCCCTCCCCACGCACTCCTCCACTCTCTTTTCTTCGAGTCTTGGATTCTCCTGCTATCTTATAAATAAAAACGGAGCTGTAACACTGATTTGCCTAAGAGCTGTAGCAAGGTTTGTCCAAGACCCGAGAGCTGTGACGCACCGAAGGCTTTAATGTCCGTCGCTCCAAATCTTTGTTGTGACGAGACAAAGAACCGAGGAACATACACTCCGAGTCACGATAGATGTCACGCGAGTGTATGTTCCTTGGTTCTTTGTCTCGTCACAACAAAGATTTGGAGCAACGGACATTAAAGCCCTCGGCGCGTCACAGCTCTCGGGTCTTGGACAAACCATGTTACAGCTCTTAGGCAAATCAGTGTTACAGCTCTATTTTATTTAGAAGATATCAGGAGAGTGAGAGAGAGAGAGAGAGAGAGAGAGAGAGAGAAGAGTGCACGCAAGCGGGAGAAAGAGTCCGTGAGAAAACGCTTTGGCTCCTCCTTTTATATGTTTTTTTCCTCCACCTGGGCCTGCCCTATGCAAATTGGGCTTAGCCAGGAGTGCTGTTTGTTCTGTTTGTTCTGCCTGAAGTCTTCACTCTGGTCCTCGGACCTTCCTTGTCTTTTAGCCACCGCCATTTTGGACTCCTTTCCCCTATTCT
This sequence comes from Bison bison bison, assembly GCF_000754665.1. Taxonomy (NCBI): domain Eukaryota; kingdom Metazoa; phylum Chordata; class Mammalia; order Artiodactyla; family Bovidae; genus Bison; species Bison bison. The sequence continues at coordinate 389,739 of NW_011494395.1, read as the reverse complement.
ACCTACCTAACAGAACCATAGTGTCTAATGGTAGAAGCATTCTCATTTTGGAACCCAAGTTCTCCAAACCAGCAGATCTCAAAGTTTCTAGGAAACACAAAAATTCTGTAAGTGGATTATTGGGTATAATAGTGAAAGAGCCACCCCCACTTTCAGCCTCTGACTCTGGAACCCTTATATTCTGGCCATGAGGGAGACAACACCATGTAATCGTCCCTGATTCAAAGCTTATATCACATCTTGTAAGACAGAACTTCGTACTTTCAGAGAATTGTCTCCCAACTGTTGCTGTGACTCTTCAGTAAACATTCCACATTTAAAATAAGCATCTGCTTTCAAATGGGGTACATGGAGAGATCACTTAATTTAATGAGCACAAGTACATTTCCTTTGCTATGAAGTAAGTTCCTTGATTGAACACAATGCTATGGGGAATACCGTAACTATGAATAAGGTGTATCTGTGAATCTACCAATGCTGGTGCTGGCAGCAGCATTTTGAGCAAAGAAGGTGAATTCATGTCCAAAATGTGCCTGTTTCAGTAAAGATAAATCTACGCCCTCTCCACGAAGAAAGAAATCCAATATAATTAACTTGACATCAAATGTCTGGCTGATCCCCACAAGAAATAGTACATGTCAGGGACTCAGTATTGGCCTCTGCTCTTGATATATTACGCACTCAACTTTGCAGTCATCTGGAAGACTTTAAGTTATATTTATCTCTCTAGTCCTGAAGCCCTCCTAATATTCACCATGTAATTTAGTGTATTCTTCCCTTAGAAAAATGGATTAACAAATATGACTATTAACTATTGGATCACCAGGGAAGTCCTGGTATAACTTCTTAAGATTACGGCTGCCTGTGCAGGGGACGTGGGTTAGATCCTTGGTCCAGGAAGATCTCTCATGCCTCGGGGCAGCTAAGCCAGTGCTCTACAACTACTGCGTCTTGGAGCCTGCCAGCCAGAACTACTGAGCCTGGGTGCTGCAACTCCTGAAGCCTGCACACTCTAGAGGCCGCGCTTTGCAACAGGAGAAGCCATAACAATGAAAACCAGTGCACCACAAAGCACAACATCCTCCCTACCCCCGCCACAGCTAGAGAAAGCCCCCACCACAACAAAGACACAGGCAGCAAAAAGTGAATAAATAAGTTATACCAGTGTATCAGTAAGATTACAAGTTTGGGGATTAAATGTACAACATGCTGATAATAGCTAATAATACTGTATCATATAACTGAATGTTGCTAAGAGAGTAGATCTTAAATTTCTCAGCATAAAAAAAGAATTGGTAGTTACGTGATGATAAATAGCAGTAGCTAATACTATGGTGGTTGTCACTTTGTGATTTATAAATGTGTCTAATCATCATGCTGTATACCTTAAACTTATACAATGTTATGTGTCAATAAAGCTTGGTGGTGGGATGGGTTATACTAAAATCTATGTCACAAATATTCACTTATTTATTTGGCTTCACTGGGTCTTAGTTGCAGCATGCAGAAGTATTAATTACAGCCTGTGAGATCTAATTCCCTGACCAATGATTGAACCTGGGTCCCCCTGAATTGGGAGAGTAAAATCTTAGCCACTGAACCACCAGGGAAGTCCCAGAAGACAGTTTTGATGTATTGAGATAAATGGAACATGTAATGTTTGCAAAGTTCTTGTGAGAAATTAGATGAAGAGCAGAGAGTATCTTGTCCATTGAGCCAGGCTCCATGAGATAGTGGAGTCTTTATTGGCTCTCCTGCCTCCTGGTTAGGGACACACAAGAAGTAAAAGGATCAGAACACCTTCTCCTCAGGAAGCATCAGCCAGTGTGGGTGAAGCTACATGTGTGGTCTCCCCAACAAAAGCGGGGAGTCTAGGTCTTAGCAGATGTGTGCGTACACAATGAGAGAGAGGTCTTAGAAGCTCAAGTGATGTGTGTGAATGCTCTTTAACATTGCTTTAGGGTGCGGGATTCTTGGCCCCCAGAGGAGAAGAATTCAATCCGGGGCCAGAGACGAGGCTTGATTGCTCAGAGCTTTTGTGTAATAAAGTTTTATTAAAGTATAAAGGAGATAAAGCTTCTGACATAGGCATCAGAAGGGGGCAGAAAGAGTACCCCCTTGCTAGTGTTAACAATGAAGTTATATAATCCAAAGAATGTCTGGAGGTTGTAAAGACCTCATCAGACCGACTCCCAAAATTTACATTTTAAGATAACACTGTCCTCAGGCAGGATACATCCTTGTAAAGACCAGGTCTACTCCCATAATTTACATTTTAAGATAACAGAAGGTTTAATCCAAAGACTGTCCTTAGGCAGGACACATTATTGTTATATAATCCTAAGGACAGTGTTATCTTAAAATGTAAATTATGGGAGTAGATCTGATGAGGTCTTTACAACCTCCAGACATTCTTTGGATTATATAACTTCATTGTTAACACTAGCAAGCCCCCTTCTGATGCCTATGTCAGAAGCTTTCTCTATCTCCTTTATACTTTAATAAAACTTTATTACACCAAAAAAAAAAAAAATCCTAAGGAATGTGGAGAAAGACAAAAAGTTTGTCCTTTCTTCCTCCTTGAGAATTCCAGACCCCTCTCTCCTTGGGGACCCCTGGACTCCCTATCAACCTGCCTAGGAAATGACTCTCTCAAGGCTAGAATAAAAATTCAGCAGAATCTCTGATTCACTTAAATCTTTTTGCTTATTCTAAAAGAACCAAAAGTTAGGAATTGTCTAAAGAAGGAACTCATCCCTGTTTTGGGGAAGATCTAAAACAGAGATCAAACCAGTCCTGCTTTAATTCCTGCTGTGGCTCTCTGTGACCTGGGACAAATCACCTGACTGCAGAACCTTGAGTTTTGTTAAGCTGATATCTACCCTATGGTGCATTTAAAAGAAGAAATTGAAAATATAAACGACACCACTAAGTACTCGGCATGGAGTAGAAGCTCCACCCATGTTAGTTCCTAGTCATCCATCTTCTTCCTCCTTTTTCTTCCTCTGTTCAGCGAAACAAGTGGGGGACCTCTCACCCAACAAACACTCAGGCAAGAGGGCCTAATTCGCTCACAGGTTAAATCTCTGTCTATGGCTGTCTGCTTTACAATTCAGACATCGTCACAACACAGACACAATCCTGCTAAGGCTTTCCTTTCCGGCAGTAAGTGTGGCTCCCAGGGGAGCCCCCCACTGTTTATCCTGTGGCCTCGCTCTGAGTGTCCAGCCCTAACTTACAGCTTGGCAGCAAGGTTCAGGGGGCTGTGTTAGAGAGAAAAGTGTTGGAGGCAGGAGGAAGATGAATTCCTGAATCTTCAGGCTAGTGCTGGGCATGGCTTTTCAAAACCTCAGCAATAGTTCCCAAACCCCTCAGACCCAGTGTCCCTTTTATTACCCAGGGATGATATATGTATATAATATAAACTATAAACATAATTTTAGAAGGTAAATATAATACTCTAACCATAATATAAAGGTGAAATAAAAACATAATTTATAATAATATTATAAATATTTTAATATGTAATATTCAGACATAACTAGACTGGAAGCATATATAGTATGCTGTATGTAGTATATGTAGTAGTCAGAGACCTGAACCACGTGTGGAATCACTGTGAATACAACAGCAACAAATGCCAACTGGTGGGTTTGCATAGGTATCAGTGACTCTGATGCCATAAGCAGCACTGTTGTTGATGACATAGATTTCTGAAGTGGTAAGCAATTCATGGTAAAGTTCTGAACAAAACAAATTATAAATCCCCTCAATCTACATCTTAGTTGCATTTCTGGGAAACTCGATATTTAAAATGGTGCAAAAAGTACTTTGTGTTTATATGTAAAATCAGGTTGGATTCTAGGTGCACTCAAATTGTAACAGATTTTTCACATTAATATCCAATGTTATTTTTATTTACTTTTTTAATACTTTTATTTATTTACTTATTTTTGGTTGTGCTGGGTCTTCATTGATGCAAGGGACTTCTCTAATTGTGGTGAGAGGGGGCGACTGTTCACTGCAGTGCACAGGCTTCTCACTGCAGTGGCTTCTCTGGTTGCAGAGCACAGGCTCTAGGCGTGCAGGCTTTAGAAGGTGCAGCTCGTGGGCTCTGGAGTGTGGGCTCAGGAGTCGTGGCGCACAGGCTTAACTGCTCCCTAGTACGTGGAATCTTCCCAGACAAGGAACCAAACCCCTGCCCCCTGCATTGGCAGGCGGATTCTTACCCACTGTACCACCAGGGGAGTCCTCAATGATATTTTTAAAGGACATGTGGGATGTGGGACAATTTTATCTTGTGCAGCACTATCCTGGTTATTGCAGGTTACTATCCAGGTTATTGGAGAAGGCAATGGCACCCCACTCCAGTACTCTTGCCTGGAAAATCCCACGGATGGAGGAGCCTGGTAGGCTGCAGTCCATGGGGTCGAGAATAGTCTGATACGACTGAGCGACTTCACTTTCACTTTTCACTTTCATGCATTGGAGAAGGAAATGGCAACCCACTCCAGTGTTCTTGCCTGGAGAATCCCAGGGACGGGGGTGCCTGGTGGGCTGCCGTCTATGGGGTCGCACAGAGTCGGATACCACTGAAGTGACTTAGCAGTAGCAGCAGTATCCAGGTTATAACATCTTTTGCTCCTGAGCACTCACAACCGTGAAACCCTACCCATCCCTACCCCACCCCCCAATATAGCATGACAATCGAAAAATACCCCCATGGATTTCCAGAACATCTCCTAGAGGGCAGTACATCCTCCCTTTGATAACTCTGCAAACCGTCCTCCTGTTGGCTTGGGGGGTAAGTGAGACCTAGCGCCCTCCCAGGAGTTACAGTCTGATTTAATTTCATAATGCCCACATCTATTCACCTTTTTAAAAATATATGTATTTATTTTTGGATTCAGCGGGTCTTAGTTGTGGCATGGCATTGGGGCTCTAGTTGCAGCTCATAGGCTCAGATGCCTTGAAGCATGTGGGATATTAGTTCTCTGACCAAGGATTGAACCCTCGTCCCCTGCATTGAAGGGCAGATTCTCAACCACTGGACCACCAGGGCAGTCCCTTCTATTCATCTTTGTATCCTAATGTGAGTCTGTTGACCTTTCCTCCTTTCTGAGCATGCATATCAGCCCTGCCTCCCAAGTTCTGAGCCCCATTTCTCTGTTCATTTCACTTCAAACAACTTTTAATTCCAGAGAGCCTTCCCCTGTGTTCCGTGGAATACCAGGAGAGGCAGCTGGATGAGATCAAGCCAGTGATAGAACTCTGGGACGAGTTTGGCAGAACAATCAGGTAAAGTCAGAGCTGGTGGTTCTCTAGAAATATGAGGGATTGAGAGAGTCTAGATCTTGTGTGGGCTGTGAGGGACTAAGTAGGTATGCCTAGGCTCAGCTAGGGGCAACTTGGCCCTCTCTACCCTCTGTATTAGGCTAGACAACGTCCTTAATAACCAAGGTCTCTATCCTTCACTCACCCAGTCCTTTATCAAGGTGGTATGAAGAACACAGATTCTGGAGACAGACTACCTGAGTTCTGATTGTAACTCTCTTATTCACTTGCTTTGGGAGGGTTATTTAATCTCTCTGGGTCTCAGTTCCCTCATGTGTAAAAGAGAATAATATGTCATAGGGTTGTAAGAATTAGATGGGTTTACATATGTAAAAGTACTTGGAATAGGGTCTGGCACACAGTACTTTCCAAATCTAGATATTACTATTGTCATCACCATTCATGCCCTGAAGGTAGCATAAAACTATGGAGTTGCCCCAACTTGGGGGTTGAACATCCCTGAAGACACTATGAAGAAACCTATGTTAACAGAACATTATGTGTAGGTAAGAATACTCAGGTGATCTAGGGAAGAAGGCTCTCTTGCTTCATTCTTAAAGATCTAGGTGGTCAGGGCCTAAGAAAAGCCTATTTGTAGTAGTAGTAATAATAGTCTAACAAGGGGAGGCTAAAATGCTTAGCAGGAGGGAGGGCTGTCAGTGTCACCCCAACCCAGTGCCTGGAGGAGGGAAGTAGTCCAAGAGGGAACTTCTGCAGAAGCATTTCCTGCAGCCTTGTGAACAGGTTGACTCTCTGTCCATCTGTGGATTGTGACTTTCTGCCTTTGCAGATCTGGAGTAAGGACTGCCACCCAAACAGCCAAAACAGAAGGTACCAGTGATGTCCATCTCAACAAACTACCTGAGCCCCAAAGCGTCCATTTTCAGAGGCACAGAGAGCAGGGGATTAACACGGGAAGACAGCAACTCACTGAAGAGTGCTTCCAGTGAGGACCAGTTCTCAGGGATGAGGGCAGCAGGAACAAAGGATCTGCCAGGAGCCACCCCCACTGAAAACAACTCCAGAAATAGAGAAAACTCAGCAAGGACAAGAAGGGCAGACAGAGAGAGGCAGAGGTGGACAGGAAGGAACTTCCAAAATGGACAATAGAACAGGGGTTCCTTGTAACAGTGAACGACGGAAGAGATCAAAGTGGGAAAGCTGGCTCCATACCGGGGCAAGTTCAAGCAGAGGGGAAGAGTCCTACCTAGCAATGACACCAAGTCCCTGAAAGTCGGTTGTCCAGGGAAGCAGAATCCTTGTCCCTTTGGTTACCTGAGTTTCTCTGAAGACTTTCACCTCAAGTTTGGGCTTTGGGAGCATATCTCAAAGTAGCCCTTGCTCAGATCTCCAGCCTTCCACCTTTGTCAGGACCCGACTCCCAGCTCCCACTCCTACACAACTGAAAAAACACCGAAAGAGTTTTCAGTGATACAGGTGTGATAGCTGCATTTGCTTTCCTCCCTGACTGTTTCTAATGTGTGTGTCTTCTACCTAACCACTTGTTATAAAAGCATTCACTGATCCCTCAAAGAACTTGCAGGTTTTGCTCCACAAAACAAAGCACTCAGGAATAATTCCTCAGTGATTAGAACTGAAGGATCATGTTTCCAGTAGTAGGAATTAGAGGGCAGAAAGACAGATTTCTAGGGCCCCAAGAAGGAGTTACAGATGTCAGACAGCAGAGGCTCAATCTGAGTGCTCCGTGGTAGAAGTAGCCTGGGTAGATAGAAAGCAGCTTTCAGAACTATTATGGGAACTGCCACTTGTTTAGCAAAAGCTGCCTAAACCTTTCTTTCCAGTTTGAACTATCTTTCCCAAAGCAACAGATTATGTTTTGCTACCATGCCCTTTCTTCAAAACATGCATGAGGACTTCCCTGGTGGTCCAGTGGTTGGGAATCCACCTGCCAATGCAGGGGACACGGGTTCGATTCCTGGTCCAGGAAGATTCCACATGTCACAGGGCAACTAAGCCCACGAGCCACAGTGACTGAGCCTGAGGTCTGGAGCTCACGTGCCGCCGCTACTGCCTAGAGCCTGTGCTCCACAAGAGAAGCCGCCGTGAAAAGAAGCCCATGCCCCACAGCTAGAGAGCAGCCCCCACTCGCCTCCGCTAGAGGAAGCCTGAGCGCAGCAACAAAGACCTGCCACAGCCAAAAGTAAATTAATTAATTTTTAAAATTAAAAAAAAAAAATCATGTATGAAGACAAGTGTAATACTCTGGAGCAGGGGTGAAGGGGAAAAAAATCATTTCAGCACCATGCTCCAGATCAATGTGGTAAAAAAACAAATCAGCAGATATCTTCCAGGCAGCGAGCCTACAGGAGAGCACCGGTGCCAGAGAAAGCCACCACTGCTCAGCAGCGGTCAACTCTCTGCTTCCCACCTGGGCTTCCCAGGTGGCACAGTGATGAAGAATCCAACTGCCAATGCAGGAGACAAAGAGACGCAGGTCGGGAGGATGCCCTGGAATAGGAAATGGCAACCGACTCCAGTATCCTTGCCTGGAAAATTCCATGGACAGAGGAGCCTGGCGGGCTGCAGTCCATGGGGTCACAGAGTCAGACACAACCGAGTGACTAAGCACAGCAGACAGTCGACTCTCAGATGTCTGTATCACCAGGAACAGGAAACACCTGTTTTACTTCAGTGGCAAGCCCAAGGTGCAGAACATTCGATCCCCATCTTGTGTCCATGAAATAAAACAGGAAGTCCTCCTGTTTTACCAGGACATACTGGACACACACTGGGTGTGACAGTGAGGTCATCCTTTTATTTGGCCCTGAGTCCCGGACTAAAAGCCACCATCACTGCTATCCTGCACTTAGAACAGATTTCAAATGTAAAATGGGTTGTTGTGAAAGTGTTAAGTCACTCAGTTGTGTCTGACTCTTTGTGACCCCATGGACTATAGCCCACTAGGCTCCTCTGTGCATGGGATTCTCCAGGCAAGAATACTGGAGTGGGTCACCATTCCCTTCTCCAAGGGATCTCCCCGACCCAGGGATCGAACCCGGGTCTCCCACATTGCAGGCAGATAGATTCCTTCCCATCTGAGCCACTAGAGAAGCACAAAATGAGTTGTTAGGCATGGATAAACTTTGGGATATAGGTTGCCTTCCAGGGATATTGTTCCTTGCTTCCTACTCAGAGCTGTACATGGTTTCAACTTCTGTATTCTTTTTATTTTTGGCTGTTCCAGGTCTTAGCTGCAGCACTCAGGACCTTTAGTTACAGCATGTGGGATCTAGTTCCCGGCCTAGGAATCGAACCCAGGCACCCTGCATTGAAAGCTCAGAGTCTTAGCCACTGAGCCACCAGGGAAGTCCCTCAACTTCTATATTCTTATATCAATACTAAGAAGTGAGGAGGGTGGGAGCGAGAAAGTGTTCCTTGTCTGATCTTTAAGCATTTGTCTTCCGGTTACTATATATAGAGTTCCTTTCTCAGCAATGTAAGCCATGATTTTATTCATAGTTTAACATCTTCGGGGTGACAGTGCTGCTCTCTATTGACCCAGACTCATCTACTTCTTCTCCTAAGTTTGATAAAACAGTGGGAGGTAAGGAGGGACGGTTAGCACAGGTCATTCGGGGATAAGGAGCAAGGACGATGGGGTTGTTTCCAGAGGCAGATGCACCAAGCATACACTGAGCTGGGAGGGGAAAGAGAAGGAGGCAAGCACCCTTGCAGGCGCACTCCGGGGGTGGCAACAGCAGCAGATAAAGGCAGTGTGGGTGGTGAATCAAGGTGAGGACAAGGTCAGGGAAAGAAGGTAGGAGGGGCTCCAGTCTGCAAATTCTCAGCCAGCATCAGTTTCCTGAGCCACCGTGGCATCTGCGCAGTTGCTCCACCACCTCCCTGAGGCCAGCTCAGACTTACATTCATACTCCTCCGGAGAAAAATATAGAAGTAGAGGTCAAACGGCTCTACTTGAGGGTTTTTTCTTTTTATTGTTTTCATAATTATTACACATGCTAAAATCACACAGAGTGGTTATTCCAACTCTGCTCTGACTCTACCACGAGGCAGGTGGGAACTATAGGGGTCACTTGATTTGTGTGGCCTCTGAGGCTATCTAGACGTGAGGGGTTAGAGGTAGGCAGGTTAGCAAAGCCCCAAGAATCCTTTACATAGTACACCTTTACCAGCAGTAACTTGTATCTTTAAGGACCTCCTCCTCCTTCATTTTTCTTTCCCTCCTGAATCTTCCCATTTCCCTGCCTGTGGCCCCTTGAACCTCTTCCATGTCTGCCCCTTATGGTTCTCGACTAACATGATGAAGGAAATTTTTCCTTGTCCCAGTCTCCCATCCTTGGAACTAATCTACTCAGCATGCACTAACATGGAAGCAGCTTGATTTAGGTCTGCCTAGGGGAAAGGGAGGCTCCAGTTCCCACTGTGGCTTAGCTCCTAGGAGGGGAGTTGAGGTGCTGATGAGAAGGATGTGAAGGGGAAAAGATGCTAACTGAAGTGAAATGTTTGTAACCAGTGGAACAGGGTATATGCCCCACCACTGGGCACCCTACTCTGAAGGCATTCCCCTCCCTCCCACATTATCAGGGGTCCCTCTCTCAACCTCAAATCCTCTTGCTCTTCAACCTCGTAGGGAAGGCATAGGTACTGATCAAGATACTGGCTGTATCTCCAGGAGAAAATGGTCCACCCTTAGACAAGTGGCTGCCTATTAAATTCTTCATCTTGCCTATGTTCCTTGTGCCTCTACAATGACAATGGCTTGAGGGGCTGGAATAAATAATGTACAAGGGTTGAACCTGCCTCTATGAGAGGCTAGTGGAACAAAGAGACAAAGACACAGGGGAGTCAGAGCTGTGGAAAAGGAGAGGGAAGGGAGCAGAGTGTAAGGAGAGGGTAAGGCTGGTTATTCAGGAGCTGGGATCCTTTTTCCTTTTCTGGAATCGCCGGAACTTGCCCTGAATAGCAAGGGCAGCCTTCTCTGTTTCTGGTGCCGTCAGATCAATGTCAATCTCCTCCTCCTCATCCTCAGTCTTCTTGGCACTCCCAGCTTTCCCTGCAGACAGTTGAGAGTTTCATTAATGAGGAAAGGGCCCCAGCCTTTTCCCCAGGCCCCAAATACAGTGGTTAAAGTCCACTTTCTGCTTAGACTCTGTTTGGGCCTCCAACCTTTGCTAGGACACAGAATGTCTAATAATCTCCTAGGAGCTTGAGTCAGGGTACCTGGGCTGAGAATTAGTTATAGTAATTACTCAGGAGCTTTGCAACTCTTAAACCAAGATGACAAATGTCTTCTGTCATCACTTATTCCTAAATGCTTCCTTGGTGGCTCAGTGGTAAAGAATCTGCCTGCCAATGTAGGAGACGCCAGTTTGATCCCTGGGTTGGGAAGATCCCCTGGAGAAGGAAATGGCAACCCAATCCAATATTCTTGCCTGGGAAATCCCATGGACAGAGGAGCCTGGTGGGATACAGCCCATGGAGTCGCAAAGAGTCAGACATGACTTAGCGACTAAACAACAATTCAGAGTACCAGAGTGCACTCTCTTTCCCCAGCTTTCTCTCAAGTTCTGATTGAGACAGAGTCTGGGATTATTTGATGTGTTTCTTCCTGTCACTGTGTGCCTGTTTCCAGGCATTCCAGAGCCAGTTTCTAAAATCAAAGAGTAAATAGTGGTAGGTTTACTTCTTAGGAAAAAAGTAGAAAGAAGCCTATAGATATAGTGGTCTTAAACTAGTGCTTTGTTTCACTTATTACATTCTTATTCCTGTTACATCTGACTTTAGGACCTTCCAGATTTACAGCTCTACTTGTTTTCATGTCCTTATATTTACCTGCTCCATAAACTTCCTAGCCCATCCCCACTCACCCTTTTCCTCAGGGCCAGGTGCCTGGTTGGTTGCTGGAGATGTTTTGGTGTTAAGCTGGAAACGAAAAATCAGAATAAAGTATTAAGGTACCATCCCCTTAGAATCACCATCATAATTTCCAAGTCCTCCTATTACCAAGTACATCTCTTAGCCTTTTGAAGAAGTGAGTCTTGAGATCAGACAGAGGGAGAAAAATCAACAAAATTTATTCAAAAAGTATTTGTTGCTAAGGAGATCGTAGAGGACAAAAGAGGAAAAACCTGCCCTCGTTGAATTTGCATTCTAGGATTTAGATAGACAAATGAATAAACAAAACTATTATTATGTTATTATGGACTTCCTACTGGTACAGTGATTAAGAATCTGAGTTGAGGGGGAAGCAGGTGAGATCCCTGCTTGGGAGCTAGGATCCCACATGCCTGTGGCCAAAAAAAACAGAACATAAACAACAGAAGCAATATTGTAACAAAGTCAATAAAGATTTTAGAAATGGTCCACATCAAAAAGAATCTTTTAGAAAATTATTATTATGTTAAACGGTGAGGAGTGCTATAGACCAAAGACAGGGAAGGGAGGTAGTGAATGCCAGGTGGGAATGGAGAAATACAGTTGTACACAGAGTGGTCAGGAAAACCCTCTCTGAAAGGTGGCATCTGAGCCAAGAGCTGAAGGAGATAAGGCAGTAAGGCCTATGGATGGAGGACAAGAGCTTTCAAGGGGTGGAAGTGTCAGGGGAAGCACACTGACTGAAACTGCCCACCCTCGCCCGGCACCATAGTAGCCATGTGTGTGAGTTATTTTATAACAGGAGGTCCCAGCAAAGAACACGGAACTAATAAGCCACCACCAATAGGAAGAGTTCGGTAAAGGTCAAAAGGCAACACCATGTGTCCTTCCACCTCCCAGAATCCTTCTTGCTGGCATCCATCTTGGCTGAGCAATGCGTGTCCCACCAGGAAGGACCCTGAGTCAGAATGATTGGCCAAAGACAACCTGGAAACTAATCCCATCACCATAAAACCTGAGACTGGGAGCCACGTGGCAGAGCAGTTCTCCTGGGTTCCCTTACCCCACTGCTCTCTGCCCGGGGTTCCCTTTCCAATAAAGCCTGTTGCTTTATCAGCTCATGTGTCTCCTCAGACAATTAATTTCTGAGTGTTAGATGAGAGCCCACTCTCGGGCCCTGAAAGGGGTCCCCCCTCCTGAAACAGCAGTGTCACTAGCCTGTTTGAGGAACAGCAAGAAGCCAATGTACCTGGAGTGCAGAGGAGGAAGAAGGAGGAACAACAGATGGAGATGAGATCAGAAATGACTGGGAGTGCAGGCAGACCATGCTGGGCCTTGGAAGTCATTTTAAGAAGCTTGACTTTTACCATAAGAGGGAGGAGAAGCCATTAGAGACCTTCAATTTGCACATAAGGGGCATTACGGAGGAAGCAGAACAATCTGCTAAGAGATTATTGCAGAAGACCAGGCAGGAGATAACGGTTGCTTGGATCAACAAGGTGGAGGTGAAAATGGTGAGCTCAGTCACCCATCGTGTTTGACTCTTTGCCACCCCGTGGACTGTAGCCTGCCAGGCTCGTGTCCAGGCAAAAATACTGGCGTGGGTTCCATATCCTACTCCAGGGGGTCTTCCAAACCCAGGGATCGAACCTGCTTCTTACATAGAGGCTGGCAGATTCTTTACCACTAGCGCCACCTGGGAAGCCTGTGGAAGCGGTGAATAGTAGCTCAACTCTGGTATACAGTTGTCTCTCAGTACCGCAAGGGATGGGTTCCAGGACCACCGAGGATACAAAAACCCATGGATGCGCACGTCTGTATAAAATGGCATAATGTCTGCACATAACCTATGCACATCCGTCCACATATTTTAAATCATCTCTAGATTACTTATAATATCTAATACAATGTAAGTGTTCTATAAATAGTTGCAGCAAATTCACTTTTGCTTTTGGGGATTTTCTGGAATTTTTATAAAAATTTCTTCAATCCTCAGTTGATTGAATCCACAGGTGTGGAACCCTCAGACACTATTTTCGAGCTACCACTAAAGTGATTGGTTGATTGGATAAGTGGCACTGTGAGACAGGAGTCAAGCATGACTCCACAGTTTTAGGGCTGAGGAAATGAAAAACAATGGAATTGCCATTTTCTGAAATGAAGAAGACAGCAGGGAGAGCAGGTATTAGGGAAAAGATCCGGGGATTTGTTTTTGGACAAGCTTGACATGCTTACGGAAGTATCCAGCATTTGCTTTGATACACTGTTGAATAACTCATTTGAATAATAAGTTAAAGAGAAGGCCTTGGCCCAGAGATATAAATTAGGCAATTATTAACATGTGGTTAGTATTTAAGCCATGAGACTGAGTGAGATCACCAAGGAAGTGAGTTTGAATAAAGAAGAGAACAGGGTCAAATCCTAGGGCATTCCAGTGATCAGAGGGTATAGAAATGACAAAATGTCAATAAAAAAATTAAGAAAAAGCCAGGAGAAAAGCCAGGAGATTACAGTACTTGAGAAGCCACACAGAGAAACTATCTCATGGAGACGAGAGTGATTGTGTCAAATTCTGCATGTAGGCCTAGTAAAATAAGGATCAAGAATTGACCACCGGGTTTTGCTATGGGGAGATCACTGGTGACAGTAACAAGAGAAGTTACAGTCGAGGAAGGGAGGAAAAATCTGATTGTAGTGTGTTCCTAAGAGAAAAGGAGGACAGGCATTAAAGCTGCAGATATAGAAGGAGTTCCAAAGAAATAAGAATGGGGGCTGTGGCTTGAGGGGAACATGGGGTCATGAGAAGATTTTAAGACAGCAGAAGTTACAGAATATTTGCTTTGTGGAAATAATCCATTAAAGAAGGAGGAGAGAAAGAGCAGGAGAAAGGGGGAAAGATTCAGCGCATGAGTAGGGGGTGGCCTTGAATAGGAGCTAAGAACAGATCATCCAGAGTAACTGGAGGGGAAGCAGAGCCACAAGAGCCCAGATACAATGGGGGGGGGGGGGACATTTTCAAGGTCTCTTTTAATTGCTTCTGTATCTGAAGTAAAATAGGTAACAAGGTGATCCTTCAAGAGGCAAGAAGAGGTACTGAAGGAGGAGGGCAGAGGAGAAGGGATGAAATACTCATCTAGGAGAGGAGGAAAGTGAGTGGATTAGGAAACAGTAATAAGATTTCTGGGAAGCATTAAGGCCCCTCACAAGGCCAAGTTCATGAATACGAAGTGAGATTTGTCAATTCGTATGTGTGCTTCTTTCCAGCCTCTCTGCTCAGATGGAGAGTTAGATGTAACATAATAGAAACTCCCCTTCCTCAGAATCTTAGCAATAGAACTGCTTCATCTGGTCATTCCTCAGTCTCAAGGTACAATTCATCTTGAAACAGTCACTCCTGTAAGCTTCTGGGTCCCCGTAGAGTTTGTTTATTTCACAATTTTGAATACTTGATATTTTCAAAATACAGAAACTGGTTGCTTTCAAAAATGTTTTCTCATCTCGTCCTTGGGAGAGCTCAATGGAGTATAAAATATTATCGCTCATTTTATAGATGCAAATCTTTGTTAAATGACTGCCAGATATAAGGGTTCTACTTTAGGAAGCTGATAGAACCCAGTTTATGTTATGCTGTTGTTCAGTCGCTAAGCTGAGTCTGACTCCTTACGACCCCATGGACTGCAGCACGCCAGGTTTCCTGGTCCTTCACCATCTCCCAGAGCTTGCTCATACTCATATCCATTGAATCAGTGATGCCATCCAATCATCTCATCCTCTGTCGCCTCCTCCTCCTGCCCTCAATCTTTCCCAGCATCAGGGTCTTTTCCAATGAGTAGGCTCTTCACATCAGGTAGCCAAAGTATCAGAGCTTCAGCTTCAGCATCAGTCCTTCCAATGAATAATCAGGGTTGATTTCCATTAGGATTGACTGGTTTGATCTTCTTGCTGTCCAAGAGATTCTCAAGAATCTTCTCCACCACCACAGTTTCAAAGCATCAATTCTGTAGATTATGCTGTTTCCACCCTATTTTTATCAATACTTATCACAGACTTATATTTGAGTTTAGCACTGTTCTATACATGAAAAGGGTATAAAAGAAGCACAACATTCATTCATTCAACAAATATATCACTGCACAGTATATGCCAATTACTGTTCTAGACATTAGGGATACAGAAATGAGCAAAATTATTAATAAGTCCCTGAACTCATTAAACAATTATGCCAGTTAGTGACAAGCACCAAGAAGGAAAATAAAACAGAGTAGTCTAGGAAGGCCTCTCTGATGAGTGACATAGAGGTTTGAATGACATATAAGAGCCTTGCGGGCAGATGAAGCAACAAGTGGAAAGTCACTGAGGCAGATTTTGTGCCTAGTGTGTTAAGGGAAGAGTAAGAAAATCAGCACGTCTGGAGTTGAGTGAGAAAGGGAGAGAGTATAGAAAATAAAGTTGGGTAGGTGATAGAGTATGAATGTCTTTGGACCAGGGAAAAGATTAGATTTTTTTCCTTTTTCTTACTCATTTATTTTGGGCTGCCCTAGATCTTCATGCAGTATGTGGGCTTTCTCTAGTTGTGGCAAGCAGGGATTACTCTCTAGTTCCAGTGCATGGGCTTCTCATGGCAGTGGCTTCTCTTGTTGCAGAGCACAGTCTAGAGTGTGCAGTCTCAGCAGCTGTGGCATACAGGCTTAGTTGCCCCGCAGCATGTGGAATCTTCCCAGACCAGAGATTGAACCCATGTCTCCTGCATTGGCAAGCAGATTCCCAACCACTGGACCACCAGGGAAGTCCTGGATTTTTTCTGAGTTGACGAAAAGGCATCACAAGGTTTGATGCTGAAGGAAACATGGTCTGACGTGTTTTTAAAGGATCACTGACTGTGGGGTGGAGAACAGATTAGAGAGAGGCAAGAAAGAAAGAGGGGAAACAATTATGAGGATCTTACAAGTCAGATCGTGGGCATTTGGACCAGGGTGGTAGTAAGAGAGGTGATAAGACTTGAGACAATTTTCATGGTAGAATAAGTTGGATTTGTTGATGGATGTGTGAATAAAGATAGCTCTTTCAAAGAGTTCTGCTTTAAAGAGACCCAGAGAAATTGGACAGTAGCCGAGATAGGATGTGGGGTCATGGGAATGATTTAGTAGAGAAGGAAAACCTGATGGTGCAGAGACAGAAGTCGTAAGTACTACAGTGATCTTGAATAGGCAAAAGGAAATGGATCTAGTGCACAAGTAAATAGGTTGGCCTTAAACAGAGCTATGGACAGTTTATCCACAATATAGGAATGAAGACACAGAATAGGGGTAAAGATGGAAGAAAGGTGGCAAGAGTAACGGGACTGTATGAAAGTTCTCTTCTGATTGTTTCTATTTTCTCAGTGACACAGGCACACTTGTCAGCTAAGAGTGAAGAAGGGGCAGAAAGTATTTAAGATTTGAGGAGAGAGGTGACTGAGTGAAATAGTCATCAAAGTTGAGAGTGAACGACTGGTGAAATGTGGCAGGACAACCAGGCAGCCCTAAGGACTCACTTGAAGTTAATGGGCATAGATTTAAAGTAAAAGCAGTCAAGATGGTGTCCCTATCTTCCAGGCTAAGCGAGCAAATTGGACAGGTTCCCAAATAATACTTCTCAGTCATTTATTATGTCCCAAACCCTATCCCATATCATCCTCTGAAATCTCTGAGATGTCATCCTGTTTTACAGGTGAGGAAACAGGCTTAGAGACACTAAAAATTTTGCCCAAGTTCAAGCCACACTTCTAGAAAACAGTGAAACTTGCTCTGGGACCCAGGCAGACTGACTCCACACTTTTAACCACTGTACTACGTCCCCAAGATCGAATACAGTCACACGCTGACACAAATATGCCAATATATTAACAATTACTGAGGCTAGGTGGAACGGATACAGATGTGCATTGAACAATTCTTTCAACTCTGACAAATTTTTCTAATAAAAAGTTAGAGGGAAATAAGAAAATAACAGTTTGGGATTTCCTTGGTGGTAAAGAATCTGCCTTGCAATGCAGGGGGTGCAGGCTTCATCTCTGGTCGGGGACCTAAGATTCTACACGACATGGAACAACTAAGCCCAGAAGCCACAACTTCTGAGCCCACATGCTCCATGCATCACAACAAAGATCCCGAGTGCCACAACTAAGACTCAATGAAGCCAAACAAATAAATAGTTTTTAAAAAAGAAAATAAAGTAAAACAAAGATTATGATTATAAAACACTGATGCTGTACTGTATTTGATAGGGAAAGTGTCTTTAAAAGTAAATTACAAATTTAAGAATTGTTAGGTAGATGGACAATCCCAGCCTTTTGGATATTAAAATGTGGGGCCAAACTAAGATTGCTTTATTGACCATATGTGATTTTATTTATTTACTTATTTGGCTCTGTCAGGTCTTCATTGCAGCACGTGTGATCTTTTGTTGAGGTTCACAGGCTCTAGTAGTTCCTACTCAGGGACTCCGCAGCGAGAGGGCTTCAGTAGTTGTGGCGTGCTGATTTAGTTGCTCCCAGGCACGTGGGATCTTAGCTTCCAGACCAAGGACTGAATGAACCCATGTCCCCTGCATTGCAAGGCACCTTCTTAACCACTGGACCACCAGGGTTAAGATGTGATTTTCAAAGGATACACTGGTCACATCTACACTGCTTTTTCAAGTCTTGTGATTTATTTGTGCTTTCCTAACATCTTGTAACGGAGAAGGTGATGGCACCCCACTCCAGTACTCTTCCCTGGAAAATCCCATGGACGGAGGGGCCTGGTGGGCTGCAGTCCATGGGGTCGCTAAGAGTCAGACATGACTGAGCGACTTCACTTTATTTTTTCACTTTCATGCACTGGAGAAGGAAATGGCAACCCACTCCAGTGTTCTTGCCTGGAGAATCCCAGGGATGGGGGAGCCTGGTGGGCTGCCGTCTATGGGGTTGCACACAGTCGGACACGACTAAAGCGACTTAGCAGCAGCAGCAGCAACATCTTGTAAAGTACTGGAGATAGCAGACAGTTATAAAATAACTATCTAATTTTTAAATAATTTTTTAAATTTTATGTAAGTATAGTTGATTTACAATGTGTTAATTTTTGCTCTAATGTTTTTGAAAGGAGATTATAAGTTGACATGGTCCAATTTTTATAGAAGATATAAATTGCTTATCTATGTATATGTACATTTTTATTTAAAAATCTGGAAGAACATGCACAAAATTGTTCCCCAAACCCTATAGAATTCCTCCTTGTCCCCCTTTGACAAAAGAAAAAAAAAAAGGTTTCACAAGAGGAAGGGTTATTCCTGAGACTCTTGGGAGACTGGCCACTCAATACTCTTTCTTTTCCCATGGTTTTCCTGTCTTCCTACAGTAAAATTTTTTTCACACGATCAATATAATGATCCAGTAGTTAGCTAGGGGACACTTTCCATGATGCCACAGTGTCATCACAAGAGGTCTATCCACACTGAAAAGCATGACATGGATGGGGTGTTTAGTAATAGGATAACATTCAATAGTTTAGTAATAGGATAACATTCAATAACAAGAGGGTCACAGGTCTAGAGGCAAGTTCTATAGTCCCACGATCTCTGACTTCAAATCCTACTTTCTCTATTACCAGCAAATCTCCGAATCTGATCCTTGCTTTAACTATTATCCCTCTCTCCCTCCCTGTCTCTCTCTAAGCCCATTCCCTTAATCTACCAATTCTTTTCTCTCATCCCTCTCCTTTGGAGGAAAATCTGGACTCCAATTCTAAATATCTCCCTTCAAGTAGCTGTCTCTTCCTCTACAGCTAACCTTGAGAATCCACTAAGCAGGAGTATGTATCGGGACTGAACCACACAGGCCACCCCTTTCCCTCTGCCTGGGCAGCTGTTGCCTTCCTGAGTCTCTCCTGAGATTACTGACCCTGGAATGGAGCCATGGCACAGCAGCTGTCTGGTCACCCAGGGCTTCTCAGCTCTATTTGACTTAAATTTATGACAGGTCACTGGGGAGAGCAGAAAAGGGTTCTAAAAAGGAGAAGAAAACCCCTATTACTCACAATCCTCCTTGAAATCTCTCTCATACCTTCTACTAAAACGTAATATGTTAGAGCTTCAACTTGCCCCTCCTCCCTGCACCCTCTGCAGCCAGTTCTCAAAATAGCTGCTTCAAACACTCTGGGTTTCTGGATTTAGTGGTTAGTGATTTGGTGCGGTGTGGGGGTTGGGGGCAGTTAAATCACAAGTTGTTAGCTCCCACCCTCTACATCATACTCAGCCCTTTACTGGTCTCTGGTCCCTGCCCTAACCCTCCTGTGTATCTCCTAGAAACTCAGTAATTTTAGGTGAATAAAGATCCTCTAGTTCATCTATCTGGAAGCCATCAGATTAACCATATTTTAGGCAAACCAAGGAGGCAGGGAGGTCCACTCTATGTGAATCACATGCTCTATGAGCGTCTCTCACAAAACCTTACATCTGCAGAGGATCGAGTCTAACCCACAAGAGCTGTGACAGGTGAGTGTTTGTTTCTCAGCTGTTCTCTCTCTCAGCCTCTCATTCTGGCCAGGTATGGATTACTCTCAGATGCTCTTCTACTTCTTTCAATACTGAGCTCCTCTGACCTCAGAAATAATGACAGTTAAATTGCTTAGCAAATCCTTCCATGTCCTTGTAGAACCCATCTCGGGGAACTGGAGGGAATCAAAAGACTTTAGAATGCCACGCTACCTCATCTTCTCACCCAACCTCATCTTAAGGCTTCCCTGGTGGTTCGGATGGTAAAGGACCTGCCTGCAATGCAGGAGACCCAAGTTTGATCCCTCAGTTGGTAAGATACCCTGGAGAAGGGAATGGCAACCCACTCCAGTATTCTTACCTGGGAAATCCCATGGACAGAGGACCCTGGTGGGCTACAGTCCATGGGGTCGCAAAGAGTCAAACACGACTGAGCAACCTTCACTTCATTAGCTCATCTAATTAAAAATCAT